>NC_081559.1:195698702-195835935 GCF_022355385.1 Mustela nigripes | reverse complement strand
CTGGTGGGCGGGGCGGGGCTGGGGGCGGGGATTGGGTGGGGCTGGGGCGATGGGTGGGACAGGGTTGGTGGGCGGGGATTGGGTGGGGCTGGGGCGATGGGTGGGACAGGGTTGGTGGGCGGGGATTGGGTGGGGCTGGGGCGATGGGTGGGACAGGGTTGGTGGGCGGGACTGGGGGCGGGGCTGGAGTCAAAGGACCTGGGCCGAACTCCCCCTGGCTTTCTAACTTTGGTTTCTAACCTTGTGGCCTTGGGTAGGTCGTGCGTGGAGTCTCCGTTTCATCCTCCGTGGGCTCGGGACGCCAAGACCCAGCTGGGGTGCGATGAGGCCGTGCGTGCCCTTGGTGCGGCCGCCGGAGCACCGAGTTTGTGCGCTTCCTCCCTCTTCCCCTCCCCCAGCCCAGCCTTGGTTTTTCTTCTTCTCCTTTTAGCTGACCCTACCCATCTCCTAAGAACTGTCCCCAGACTGGCCCTGAGCTGCCCGCCCCATGGATCCCCCCAGAAGTGGGGGTTTGAGTTCCCCTGCTGACCCCGATGTCCAGGCCTGGATACCATCCCCCACGTCGGAGCCTCCAGGCCTTCGTCCCTGTCACAGGGAGGGACGCATGAGGCCTGTGGGTGACTCCGGGCCCACTCCTGGAGGGAGGGTCCTTGCACCTCCCTGTCCCTGGGGCACCCTGCTCCTGCCATCTCTCTATGGCCCCCCTCCTTCCTCCCTCAGCTCCCGTGGGCCTCAGGTTTGGTGCCCATGACTTGTGGTTCTGGGCCTGTGCCTGTCCAAGTGGACTGTGTGGTCCTCTCAGTGACCACAGTCACTACAACACATAGCAGCCCAGGGACTGTACCAGGACACCGGACCCCCAGGGGCCAGCAGGACAGGAGATGGGGGCTTGTAGCCATGGATGCTGGCTGAGGCTCTGAGGGGCTCCTCCCAGGTGGGAAGGTTAGAGGCAGGCCTGACCGCCAAGCCCACCTCGGCCTTGGGGAGGGTTCAGGGTCAGACTTCCCAGCCACACCGGCCTCACAGTGGCCCTTATTCACCAGGGAGCAGGAGGCCCGAGCTTGCCCACCCCAGGACCCCTGCTCTTCCCCAGGGAACATGCCACAGTGAAAGCATGAGGGAGGGGCCCTGGGGCTTCACTGGAGCAGTGTGAGCCTCCTGCCCGTGGTGCTGCTTGAGGAGAGACCTTGTCTGTGATGGTGGGACCGCTTGGGTCCCTGCCCTGCTGTTTCCAGCCACGGAGCTTCGCAGAGCGTGGGTGTCAGCTCTGTCCGTGGGACAGTCCCTCCCTTATGGCTGTGACCATGTGGGTGGGGCTGATGGCTCTCTGCCTCCCGCTCTTCCTCATCTGGCTTCTCCAGGCTGTGGCCTCTGGATTGAAGCAGAAGGAGATGGGCTTCGGCCTTCAGGACCCCTGTAGAGGCTGGGGTCCTGCCCACCAAAGGGAAGACACTTGGAAGGGGGAAGCCTCACCCAATGCTGCCAGAGGAGAGAGTGTTTTCTGAAGAGAAGGACCCTTGGGTAAGAACCAGGAGGAACCCCCCAGGGCAAAGTCTGCGAATTAGGTTGCACGTGGCAAGGCCTCCCCTTCTGCTGTCTCCCTGCTCAAAGCAAGCGGTTTTGCTTCTGGGCGCTTCTCAGTAATTGCAATAATAAATTGAATAATTAAGCTAAATCCACAGAAGAGAATTAAATATTAATTTCTAATAAGCTATTCAGAGAGTGTCACCGGCAAGGATCCGCAGAATTTGTATGGGCCCGGGTGTCCCCCTGCCAGGCCCCCAGACTCCTCCTCCCGGGACGGGACTGACTTGTACCAGCCTCAGTCCGGGACGGGGACGGTTGGAGGGCCAGCCCTCGGAGCATTGTCAGGCCTGGTCACTCTGTCAGGAGGCCAGCAGGCCCACGAGGCTGGGATCAGGCACATCACCAGAGCAGGGCACCTGCGGGATCTGGGCCCCCATCTCCCCAGCACTGGGGTCCCCCTCATCACGGGAGGGTAGTGGACTGGTTAGTGGATGAAGAATGACATGTCTGAAGGACATTGACAGTGACCTGAGAGGTGGGGACTCTCCCCCTCGGGCCCCTGGGGTCCGTGTGGCACTGGTTCTCCAAAAATTCTCTCAGTCACCTCTGTGCAGCCAGGTGGGTTCCTGGGGGGACTGGCCCCAGGCAATCAGAAGGCAATGTTCCAGGGTGGACACTGAGTATGACCTGGCCACATGTTGAGTCCTGATCTTGGTCACACTCTGAGCCCTGACCCTGGTCACAAACTGAGCCCTGACCCTGGTCACATACTGAGCCCTGACCCTAGTCCCACTCTGAGCCCTGACCCTGGTCCCATGCTGAACTCTGATCGTGGTCACACACTGAGCCCTGACCTTGGTCACATACTGAGCCCTGATCCTAGTCACACTCTGAGGCCTGACCCTGGTCACACACTGAGCCCTGACTTTGGTCACACTCTGAGCCCTGACCCTGGTCACACTCTGAGCCCTGACCCTGGTCACACACTGAGCCCTGATGCTGGTCACAAGATGAAGCTGATCTGGAACCTAACCCTCCTTAAGAGACAAGAGAGCACGAGCCATGAAAGTTATGTTTGGCTGCAGCGAGAAGTTGGTCATGGTGGAGAAAGTAGGCAGGCCAGGGCCACATTTGAGGGGGGCTGAATGCAGGTTAAGGGTCTAGTCTCAGTCCAGTGTCAGTGGGGCAGTGGGCTGTTTGGAGCCGGGCATGGCCATGGCTGGCGTGGGGTGTGGATGTGCTGGCCCTGTGACCGTGACCCCTGCTGAGACACTAGCACAGAGCGGGAGGGGCTGTGAACTTAGGGCAGGGGAGTTGAGGGGCAGGCGCAGAGCAGTGTGGGCCCCCAAGAAGGTCTGCGTGGGGTGGGTGCAGGCTGTGCTGGAGCCAAGCTCTGTGTTCTTGGTCACGGCTGGCCGCGAGCATTACTGACTCGGGCTCGGATCCCACTCGGCCACTTGGCCTTCTGCTCGGCCCAGCTGGCTCTTCCCTGGAATTCAGTGCCGGGGCTCCGTGACTGCATGTGGTGGGGGCAGGGCACAGTGGGTTCTGAGGGGCTCCAGGCACAGCCCAGCCTGGTGGACTCCCCTGATGTAAGTGCCGGCCTGAGCAGGGCCCAGCAGAGCCCAGTGGATGGTGAACTTACCCAGTGAACTAGTATAGTGATCTAGTGTGCGAGCATCCCGGGCAGTATCTGGGGAATCTCACACTGAAACGGTCATTTGCTGCCTCTGTGAGATGGAAGCCAGTGGCCTGTGTTTTGCCTGTGGATGCCGCCCGCCCCTCCCGGGGCTCCCCTGGCAGCTGGTGTCCCAGATACCTGGCAGGACGAGAAGTCATCGCTGGAGCCCTGCTTGGAGGCCCCTCCAGCTGGGCCGGGTTTCAACAGGAGCCCAGGCTTGGAGCTGGGAGGCCAGGGAGAAGGGGTGAGGAGCAGGAAGGAGGCGTGCTGGGGGTGGGAGCAGGGGTGGGGGCAGGGGTGGGGCTCTCGGAGCCTAACTCCCTCCACTCCCACTTTCTCTTCCCTCGGAGCATCCGAGCAGGTCAGAGCTTGGGTCCAGCTGGGTCCCAGCTCCCGCCCTCCCCACAGACTGGGTCCCCACCCCACAGGGCTCTTTTTAGGGACAAATGAGATAATTCAGGTAGAACCCCAGGTTTATGCCAGGTGCTCAGAACATTCCAGGCAAGTGCCGTCTGCTGTACTCCCTGGGATCAGGGTCCCCACTCTGCCTTGCGGGACAGCTGTCAGCTCCCCCCAAAAAGCGGGGCATGGTGGAGAGAGCCAGGTGGGAGTCAGAGCCGGCCCCCTCCCACCTTACGGCAGCCACGCCTCCCCCCTACAGGGATGCGCCCAGGTGGGAGCTGATGGAACCTGTTGTTTTGCAGGTTAATGCCCTTACCTGGCCCACACCGACCCAGGAGAGTCTCCCACTGGTCTGTCTCCCACCAGCACGCTGACCCCGCCACCGTGACATTGGCCTCTGGCTGCCCCCCCATCCCTAATAAACTCCCTGCTTCTCTGGCCTCTGTCCATCAAGTGGGAGGCAACTTTCCGGCTCTGGGATCCCTGGAGCAGGAGCCTGATCTGCAGTGGGGGGCAGAGGCCGCGGCAGCGGTGTGAGTGTGAGAGTGAGTGCATGTGCATGTGCATGGCACAAATGTGTGTGTGTGCACGCATGAGTGTATCACAAACGTGAGTGTGCACGTGTGTGAGTGTGCATGCGTGCACAAGCATGTGAGTGTGCACGTACAAAATGTGTGAGTGAGTGTGCACGCACGATGAGTGTGTGTGCCAGGCGGTGTGGTGACGCGGGTGTGAAACACAGATGGGGTGGTCCAGGGCTGCCTCTCCTTCCAGTGCTGCCCCTCCCCTGGGGCTCTCCCAGTCGGAGCCTTGACCTCTCACCACAGCAGGGCCCTGGGCCTCTCTCCCTGAGGACCCAGCACGAGCCCTCCCAGGACCTCGGTGTCCCCACTCTGGAAACAGTGGCTGGGTGGGGGTGTGGCTGGAGAGAGGTGCTTCCTGGGCTCCTGACGCCCAGCTGAGGGGGCATGGACCAGGGGCCAGCGAGCGGGGGAGGCACCCCCAGATGGGAGGGACCAGAGTCAAAGAGGCCTTTAGGCCTGGCGCATGGCCTGGCCCCTGTGGGCGGGAGAAGGCAAGAGGCAGCTGCTCTCATGGTACAGGGAGTGGGTGCCAGGCCGGCGCGGGGTGGGGGTGGGGGGAGCAGGCCGAGGCCCCCAGGGCACAGCACTGGGTCAGCAGCACCCTTCCCAGGCCCCAGTAGGACTCCTAGGGGTGTGGCTGCCCCCCAGATGCCCCTCGCCTGGGAGGGGCATTCTGGAAAGGCCTGCGGGGTGCAGGGGCCGGGGCAGAGGGCCCCGCCCCTCCCCACTTGCCCCCCCAGACCCCATCCTCCACAGAAGAGGGTCCAAAGCCTCCGGGATCCAGGGTGCTTTGTTCCAAAGACGGCTTCAGGGATTTTAACCGTTCTGTGAAGCTCTGCATTTCTCAGCTCTTCCTCCTCCAGGGGCTGAGGAACGCAGTACCACAGAGGTGTGGGCAGCAGTGACAGCGGTGGGGACAGGCGGGAGTGGACAGAACCCCCCACCCCAGCCAGTACCATGGACTCCTCCTCCGCCCTGCAGCAGCGGCCTGGCCGGCTGCCCGGCCCCAGGGGAGTTCCGCGGGGGGATGTCAGGAGCAAATTGAATTTGCACCTCCAGCTCCAGGCGTGGGGAGCTGGTCTCAGGGCAGCTGCCAGACACCGGCCAGCAGCTCAGCCCAGGGCTGACAGCTGCTGGCTGGGCCTTGGGGGCAGGGGAAGCCTGGGTTTGGGGCTAGAGGGACCAGGAGATCCTGGTGGGAGGCCTCCCCTCAGGTGCTGGCCCTGGGCTGAGGTTCCACTCTGGCCCACCCCTCCCCATGAGCTGCTTGCGGGGAGGTGGGGAGTGAACCTGGCTGCTGGGGAGGAGACAGGCTGGGCCTCCCTCCTGGATGCCTGCCTCCGGGAATGGGCGTGGGGGGCCGGCCAGTGTCCCCGTGGGGGTACACAGGGTCCCAGGCAGCCCCCTCAGCTCGGTCCGCTCTCCTGGGGCACCCCTGATGGGAGCAAGTGTTCTGGGGTGAGGACTTCAGGTGGGCGGGCCAGGACAGCAAGGGGCCAGGGAGAGGGCACCCGGGGCGGTGCTGATGGAGGGGGCCGCTGCCACCAGCTGAGCCTCCCCACTCAAGGGCGAGGTGTCAGCGTGCCCTTCAGCCCCCAGCATCTGGGTCTGGCGCGGCTGGGAGGCCGGGAGCAGAACTGGCCAACAGAGGAGCCCCAGCCCGAGGGAGGCCGCCTGCAGACAGCACCTCCCAGAACCCAGCCCAAGGCCCACAGAGGGAACACCGGCAGAGCCAGGACTGGGGTCTGTCTCACTCCCCTTCCCCGGCCAGACAGGATTTATGGGAGCCCCATGGTGGGTGGGATTGTCACACTTGCCTCTGGGGGAGCGTGGGGCTGGGGGAGGGGCTTCAGCCCAGAGCGGGAGGACGTGAGGTGCTGGGGTCACATCTCAAGGAACCCCTGGCAGCCCCTCTCCCATTTCTCATCAGCCCATATCTGGCAGCCCCTTGGGTCCCCATCCTGCGCGCCCCCCCAGAGCCTCTGGCTCTTCTGCAAAGCAGGGCTATTAGCACCTCTGTGGGGTGGGGGGGCGAGAGGGTAGGGTTGTGGGGGTGCAGGGCAGGCCTGCTGAGTGTGGAGGGTCCAGCTCAGACTCTTCCCAGCCTGGCTGGGCCTGGCACTGTCCTTGATCCAGGAGCCCACAAGGACCATGCCGTGGGGACCCTCTGCCCAGGGCCTGGCTCCGGGTGCATCCAGCCCCTCTGGCTAGGGGCCACGGATCTGGAAGAGCCCCCAGCTGAGCCAGACTCCTGGGGGCCGCAGGAAGGGGTCCCTTCAGCTCAGGCTGCACACGGTGAGAGATATACACCCCACCGACCTTTCCTCTACAGCTCAGGCCAACAAGCTGAGGAGTCTGACCCAGGAGACCAAGCGCACCCGCCTCTCCCCCGGGATGTGCTCTTTGCCAGCCATCAGCGAACTCCCCGGCCCTGTGTTCACAACACCCTGTGGTTCAGGGCTGAGAGCACACTAGCCCCCCAGCTGGGCCCTGGGTGCTGGGGTGGGGCAGGGAGGGGCCCAGGAAGGAAGGGAAACGGCCAGCTCCCATCCCGGCACTCACGGCTGGGTGCCAGGCATTCCTCTCCTGCCTGAGTCAGGCAGGGACCGAATCTGCAGGGGGACAGGCCCTGTGGGGCTGCACTGGGTCCCCCGAAGCCAGGCCGGGTCGCATGCGGGTGGTTGGTGCTGTGGCCGCGGGACACCCTCCCAGGGCTCCTCCCGCGGTCAGGGCTTCCTCTCAGCCTGGCACCCTGGCTGGGCAAGCGTCCAGGGAGAACCTGGAGAGAGCGAGGGCAGAAAACACAACCGTCTCTGTAGCCCTGCCCCGCAGTGCTCCTGGGGCTGTCCGGTCCCGGGGAGGGCAAGGAGACCCGGTCCATGGCTTGGAGGGGCAAGGGCACCGCTTTGGGAACATTCACCCCTTTATTCAGCCTCAGCCAGCTGGAGGTTTTTCCTCCGTGTTGGGACTCTGGGCCTCATTCCGAGGGCCTCGGTGCAACCGCCTGAACCCGCGCTGCTCCGGGACCGGCTCTGGGCTCCCGCCATCCTTGCCATGCCCTTGACGGTCAGGGCCGGTCACCTGGGCATGATCACATCCCTGGATGGCACTAGGCAGGTGGCAGTCTCGGCTCTCTCGGCCCAGAGCCCGTGCTGCCACTGCGAGCGGGAACAGTCTTCCCTCAGGCACGGACGCGGCGGGTCCCTGGGCTGGAGGGCGTACGGTTGGGGGACGGCGTCCCTGGGCTCTGAGGGCGGGAGCAGACGCTCCAGCACACACCCCTGCTGCAGGCGGTTCGGGTCCCGGGCACGCTGGGGGTCCCGTCGGGCCTCCGCCGCGCTCAGGCCCTGCTGCTGCAGGTGACGTGGAGACCGTGGGTCCCGTGAGCATCAGGCGTGGCTTTGCCCCTCTCGGCTTTGGAAAGGGTTTCTTGGTCGGAAGCTAAGGAAGGCTCCAGAGTCTGCGCAGAATCTTACAGAGGAGAAGGGGCCACGGTATCGATTGCTCAGAAAACACTCACCAGCCTCTCATCTGTGCGGGTGTCTGTCCGCGCACCCATCTGTCCATCCATCTGCCTGTCTCCCCGCCGCCCGCCCAGCCGCCCGCCCGGCCATCCAGCCCACCCCCATCTGCCTCTGCGCCCCCGCCACCCACTCATCCATCCGTTTGTCCCCGGGACAGCCGTATGTCTTCCCACCTAGGCTTGTCTCCAGCAGTAAACCGGGACCCCTGCCTTCTCCTGGGCGGTGGCAGATCCGTCCTTGTAAACAGACAAGCCAGAACTTGTGGGAGGCGCAGGGGAAACACGGGGGGCCGGGGTGTCACGGAGCAGGTGGCTGGGTCTCCGAGGGCACCCGGGGGAGGCGACCCGCGAGCTGCAGGCAGGGCAGCAGCACGGGACCTCGTTCGGGCCGAGTGCTTGACTCGGCCTGGCAGCCTCGGAGGCCCAGAGCCAACTTTGGGCCTGGAGTTGTCCGCTCTCCCTTTAGCCAAACCCCTGCTCCCTTCCCCTGTGACTTTCCAATTTAAATGCCCAAATTGTTTACTTGCTGAAATCAATTGACAAGGGACCAGCTTGTATCTGTGATTCCATTGACTATGATACACTGTATTACAATTACAGCTCGATTGCATTTCTTTTTAATTTATTTTTCTCTCAACGTTCTCCTCCGTCAGTAATTCTGAGACTAATTGTCCTCGAGATCATCCCATCAAGGGGAGGAGGGTAATGAGTTGCTGCTGCCGTTTGCAGAGGCTGTGCCGGGAGCTGCGGCCTCGGGCTCCCCTTCCCTCTGTCCTCGCTTCCAGGTCCCTCCGCCCCAGGATCCAGTCCCCCGTCTCCTCCGGCAGGCGCCACCATCGCCCTCCGACCCTGCCTGCGGGGTTGGTGGGGGGCGGCCAGGGCGCCAGGGGAGGCGGGAACCCTGCCCTGCGGGTGCCGCTCGGGGGTCCCCACCTGGGAGGGAGGCGGGCGGGAGGCTGTACGCCTGCACGGAGCTCTTCTCTCTGGGCCTCAGTTTCTGCATCTGCAAGGTGGGCCCGAGGTCTCGGGGGCTCGCAGCTGGGATAATCTGTGAGTGGGCCACGCGTGGCGCTGGAACGGCCTTCTGGGTCCCCCCGCCCATGGGGTCGTGTCCGGAGAGCCCTTCCCGCTCCCATGCATCCGCCTGAGAAACGCTCCCTCTGCTCCTCCCCTCCCGCTGTCCCCTCCTGCGGATTGTCTGCTCTGGGGTCCGCGCCTGGGGGTGGACTCTGTGCCAGGCACAGGCCACCTGGGTTGCAGGCAGGCGTTATCTCCAGCCCTCGTTTCCAGACAGGACACGGAGGGACAGAGGGGCAGAGTGACCGGACGGCATGGGAACTTGCCCAGTGCCGACAGCTGGGAGGCCCTGGAGCGGAGGTTGGGGCCCAGACTGGGGTGGCTGTGCAGATCGCTCTCCAGCCGAGCCCTGCGCTCTGTCCCAGCACGTCTGGTGGGAGGGGTGGGGAGCCAGGCCCCCAGACAGCCAGCGGCGACCCTGTGGGCGGGCCACCAGGTGACAAGAGGCCATGACTCCTCGGCCACTCACCTAAATGTGACACAAAACTGTTTTCTGGGTGTGTGCACATGTGTGACGAAAGCCGTTCTCAAAGCCTGCGGGAAAGGCCTCCTGGCTCCATCTGGCCCACCCTGGGAGACCTGGGCAGCTCGTGTCCTTGCCTCTCTTGTGATGTGGGGTGTGGTCTGACCCATACACACGTGTGGGGCGAGGGGTCGGTCCCCTTCGCCTGGCAGATGAAGATCCAGAGCCGGGGGCAGCGGCCGAGCCGGTGCAGAGTCTGGTCTCTCTGGTCGCCGTGCTCCGCCCGCCCCCGCCCCCGGCCCGGGCCTGTCCTGGGGGAGGAACAGCTTCCCAGGGCCCCGAGCAGATTTGCTGGGTGACCCCAGGAATAGCCGGGTCCGTAAATGAGGTTCCTGTGGAGGAGCAGCCGAGAACACCGTCCTGCGTTGCCTCTGCCTGAAAAATTCTTGCGTGATGGGGATTGTTTTGCTATTTTGGGGTATAGATCTTCACAGCAGCCAAGATGCCATTATCATCGCGTGTGCCAGGTCTGTGCGGAAGAGAATCAATAACGGGATGTGAGGAAGGAGGGGCCTGAGAGGGAGCCCCGTGCCGAGCCCGGCACTGGGAGGTCAGCCCCGTGTGCTTCCAGAAAGACCTGGGGGAGGGGAGGGCATCCTCCGGCCTGCTCTGGCCTCACCAAGCTGCGGCAAGCGAGGCCGGCGGGGATGCTGGGGACCATGGGCTGGGAGGTGTGGGGCTGCGGCCGAGCAAGGGGCAGGCCCTGGGCCAGTCATAGAGATGCCCGCCAGAGGACACAGTGCCCCATCGCACTTGCACCCCGATGGAGACCTAACAGCCTTGCTTTGCCGGGCTCCTGCCCTTGGCCCTTGCCGGGATGCCCTGCTGCGGGTGTGGGCAGGGGTCAGGTTCATTTCCATGGGGGCGAGAGCCTGGTCCTGGGACCCTGAACCCCGGCTCACAGCAGGCTCTGCCGTTTCCTTAGCACGGCAACCTTGGGGAAGTTCGTGCTCCAACTCTGGGTTCCTTATCCATAAAATGGGGCAGTAATGGCTTTCCCTCGGCGTTCTGAGCAGATGGCATGAGATGATTAGGTTCACACTCGATGAGCACAGCGCCCTCTGCCCTTACTCGCCAGGCTGCGGGTCTGGGGACCTGGCCTCTGGAGCTCTTCCAAGTGAGGGTCAGAGCAGAATGGCAGGGACACCCGGGGACCCCAGTCACCTGCCCCTTGACCCACCCTGACCCTGTAGGTCCTCCTTGAGATCGAACCTCATTCTGGGAGGCTGCAGCCAGGCTGCGTTCCTGTCCCCTGTGCGGGGAGGGGGACAGTGGCTCCCGAGCCGGCTGGCGAGCGGGGAGGTGCCAGGGAGCCCGAATTCAATTACACACCAGGTGTTATGTATGTGGTGCCCCACGAGGCATCGATCCCTCCGGGTGACGGATCAGTGATGAATCAGGCAATAGACCAGCTTGTAAATGAAATAGATGAGATTGTGCAGGCAGCCAGGCTGGGGGTGGGCCCGAGGGGAGTGGGGCAGAGCTGCGAGCCCGGGAGGACGTCTTTCAGGCAGGGTGGCCAGGGCTCGGGCCGTTCGCCTGCCGTGGTCCCTGCCGCTGGGCGGCACGCAGGCCTGGAGAGCTGGGAAAACCCACCTGTGAGAGCTGCCTGCTCCAGGGACTTGTCCAGAGCCGACGGGGTCCCCTGTGATGACCCTCACCTCCCCTGTGATGACCCTCACCCCCAGGAACCTGAGGGCATCATCATCCCATGTTTGGGGGGAAGCAGGCCCGGGGAGGGTAAGTGACATGCCCCGTGTCTCGCAGAGCGGGGACAGACGAGGGTTTCAAAACCAGACAGGCCATGCACTTTCCTTCCTCTTAGCTTTTCTGAACTAGGGTCAGGGGCAGCCGAGCGAGGGTCCTTGGAGGGACTGGACCCAGTCGCAGGGCTTGGTCTCAATGGCCTTGGCTTGTACACACTCCGATTAGGGCAGAGATCCTGCACCGAGGGTCCCTGGAGAGACATCTGAGAACAGAACTTGGCTGTGCTTAAGGGCCTCAGACGGGTAGTGATGAAACCCAGGGTCAGAGCTGGTGGCCCTGGGCTTGGGAGGTGAGGGGGTGCAGCGCTCCACACGTGGCAGCTGTTTGAGAGCTGTCTCTCCTGCTCCCCACCCCTGTCTCTCCTGCTCCCCATCCCTCCATGGCTCCTGTTCCTCCCCCCGCCAGTCAGACTCTCTGAGGGCAGGGAGCCTACTTGGGACGTATGCAGCCAGCCAGGGCCCAGCACAAACGGTTTTCAGGGAGGGGCCGAGAGAACCGGTCGGTGACCTTAGGAAGATTCTCCATCCCTGGGATGAGGACACACAGGGCTCAGAGTGTGACCGGGATCAGGGCTCAGTGTGTGAGCAGGGTCAGGCCTCAGAGTGTGACGGAGGTCAGGGCTCAGCATGGGACTGGAGTCAGGGCTCCATGTGGGACCGGGGTCCGGGCTCAGACGGCCAGAGTGAGACCAGGGTTCAGAGTACAGCACTGAGACAGAGTGAGATATCCAGGCTCTTGAGATGAAATTGCTAGCATCTTTAGGCCTTTGCTGTGTTTGTCAAATATTTGATCAAGAAACCCAAGAAAAGCACAAAAGCTCCTGGACCTATCCAGGCCCTCTGAGAGGGGCACCCTGCAGCCCACCTGCCGTGCTGTGGGTCCCCGTCTCCCTCTCTGTCTCCGAGAGAGACCGGTGCGCGTCTGCAGTGAACGATCTGGGGGTGGGAGCGGGGGAGGGCCCGTTTATCGCCACTTGCCTCTCCTCAGCGCTCCCCCAGCTTCTCAGTAATCTTTATGGGGTTCAATTACTGTATCTTCAATTGATATGAGTGATCTCAATGGTTCTTAATGTTCCGTATTAAATCTCCCGTGTAAAATATCTTTAATGTTCAGCATAAAACACCCAGCCATGGCTGCTGATATGGCCCCTGAGGCTTTGACAGGAGCCCCAGGCCCTGTTCAGTGTGGCAGGAAGGCATCCTGGCCCCTGGGCCCGTGTCCACCGGGGTGGGAACCCCCCCCCACCCCCCCGCCCCGCAGTCCTGGGGCAGCAGAGTCTGATCATGAGAAGTCCGATGGGAAGAAGTGGGGTGGAGGGCGTGTTGGGAGCGAGCCCCTGCTGATTCGTGTTCTCAGGTCCCTGTGTCCGCCCCGCTCCGGCCCAGGCCTGGGGCAGCTCGTGCTCGCCGCCCCAGTTCCCAGGCTCAGAAGCACGATGTGAGCGTCAGCGGCCAGCATCCTGGTCGGCATCTCCGAGAGGCTCTGGCAGAAGCTGCGCCTGCCCCTCCTGGCTTCTGGAGCACCTCATGCCTTGGCATGTGGCCTCCCGTCAGGCTGACACCCGGCAGCCCTGTGGGTGCGGAGGGACCCCCTCAGGGCATGCACACCCCCACTGCCTTCTTCAGTGAGCGGGAGGCCCCAGGGCTTCTAGACTTGCCTCCCGCCTTGTGGGGTGCGGGGCCCAGAGCCTGTCGTGGAAAGCGACCCCCCTCGTGAAATCCTGTGGCTCTTGAGCGACCTCAGAGTGACATCGAGGACCTCACCCGGGCATCTGGCCTGTGACCTTGACTGTTCCCCACGTACCTCACTCAGTCACCGAGGGTTCTCCCACAGCCCCTGCTGTCTGGCCTGTGGCCACGCACACGCAGTGTTCTTTGGTGTGCAAGGCCCTCACACCCGCTTTCTACAGGTAAGCTCCTGTTCATGCTTCGAGACCCAGTTGTGGTGTTGCTTCCTCCAGGAAGTCTCTCCTGATTGCATCCATCCCACCTGCACGGGCTCCCTGTGAGCTCCTGCCCTTGCCCCTGGCCAGTTCCCCTGGCCCCAGAGCAGCTGTCCCAGCTTCCCCAGGGGAGCTCTTCCCTGCTGGCCTGAGGTGCTGCCCACGCAGGGCGTCGCGGCTCCCACGAGACTGCGGCTTCCTCTCACTCTCCAGTCTTTGTGGAACACTCCCAGGGGTTATTGAATCTGGTAAGAGACGGGGAAGGAGCTGTGTACACGGCACAGATCGGTTGTTCTGACAACTTTATTAAATAACAGGGAAGCTCCGTCCTGCTGCAAAGAAAGGCCCCAGGGGAGCAGGGAGGGGACGGGCTGGAATCGCGGAAGGAGGAGGCTGGCCTCATCCAGAATCGCTCCGGGGCTCCCTCCTGCTGTGGAAACTGCGGGTTCCCATCTAGGCCTCCCCCTTAGCAGCTGCCCGTGGGCAAATGGCTCAGGCCCCAGAGGCCCGGCGCCCTCCTCCCGCCCTTCCTGAGAACGGGCCCCACTGCCCAGAGCCGCTGAGGGCACCAGGGAGCCCCGTGAATGGGGCAGAAGCCCGCGGGGAGAGGTAGAGCAGGGCGGAGGCTGAGGGGGCCGTCGGCCTGGGAGGGGCCCGCACCCAGGAGGGTTCACACTGCGCTGGAAGGCCACCAGTGCTTGTGGCCGGGAGCCTCGGAGGGCAGAGGCCGCACCCCTGCATCCAGGCGGGATGACCCCGCTGGGGTGGAGCTGGCCACGTGGCCCTTCTGTGCCCCCTTCCCGTGGCCCTGCGCGGGGGGGTGACAACAGTGACGGTGGTCCTCGGGGTCATGAGCCGGGCGAGGCCCCTCCCGCCCTCCATCCCGCCAGCCCCCTGCGGACGGGAGTCTCCGAGACGCATGGCATCCGGGCCTGAGTCCGCCGCGCGGCCTGCTTGTGCTGGGCACCTGGGCAGCATGGGGGGTCGCCCTCACCTCGCGCCGCTGCCCGAGGGCGAAACGAGCAGAAGCAGGGAAAGTTCTGGATCAAAGAGTCCGGCCTGTGGGTGGCTTGCCTCGATGGCAAGGTTGGCACGTGGGGCCTGGTTCTGCACTGACCCTCAGCCCAAGCGGTGAGGTGGAGGGCTCGTCCCCGAGAGTGGCCCAGAGAGGTCACGCGCGTGTCTGGGGTCACACGGCTCCCGAGAGGCAGAACCTGGCCCCAGTCCCCCTCCCCGGCAGTGGCCCCCATGGCAGCCTGCAGCTCCCTGGCCCGGGCCCCTCGGCATCCTGCAGACTGCGGCGCGCGCTCCTGTCTCCCGGGAAGCATCCCTCGCTCTCTGCTCAGCCCGCGCCATCCGTCTCGGCTTCCGCTGCGGGTCCCGGGACAGGAGAGGCAGAGACAGACCAATGGGGCGTCACGGGCTGCAGCAACATTCCTGGCTAAGTTGTCCATAAACCAGAAATAATTGATCTTCCACAGGCTGGCAAGACACCCAGCAGAATACAATGACATTTATGGCTTTTCTGCCTAATAACCCTTCCCTCGTCGGGGGAGCCGATGGGCCCTGGGCACTGGCTTGCTTTTCCAGACCAGCAGAGTCCCAGGGACCGGGATGGGGAGGTCACCCCTTCCTTGGAGAGCCCTGAGTCCCCGGGAGGACCGGCAATTCCTCGCTGGCGTCTGTGGGGGGCGTGGGGCTCGCCCTGTCGACGGATAGTCCGGGCCAGATCCCACCGAGCCGCAGCTGCCCACAAAGATCAGAACAAAGTCCTGGCTGACAAGAAGCGGTTCTCTCATCTCCCTGACACAGGGCAGGTCCTGCCCGTGAGTGGACTCGGGCTGTGGTTTTGTGGAGACCAACAGGGGCATCTTCGGGGTGTCCAGATGGCGAGCCGGCCCCTCCCGGAGGCGCCCCCACGGCAGGGCTGCCCTGTGCACCTGCCCCCGTTCTTGGAGCCTCTGCCCTTGCATTTGCTGGGGCGTCCGTCTGTCCGTGCACCCTGACACGGAAGCCCCTTCCCCAGTCTGCAAAGGGGGCTCCTGACGGCTTTGTGAGATCTCCCTGGATGACACTTGGGACCGGGGTGTCCCCACGACGGCCGCCCTTACTGCCTCACCGGCCCCCCGCCGAGTGCATGCGCACGTGCACGCGCCCACCACATGCCCATCCCCTGCCAGCTCCCCGGGCCACCCCCGCAGTGGGCAGCGAGGTCAGGACGGTCCTACGGCTGGTGTGGGGGCCCCAGATGGGGGGCCTGGTGCAGGCCAGGGGGACGGCGCCAGACACAGAATGGCCAGTTTGGTGCCCAGACGACCTGCGGTTTCTTGTAGGTGGCAGGGTGTGACCTCCGCACCCATGTCCCCCGCTGCCTACCCCTGCCTCCAGCCCACCATCCCACCTTCTGTCCTGGTCCCCGAGCTGTCACACCCTGCCCTGTCCGAGGCTGGCCAATCCCCCCATCCCCCTGCTGGCTGCTCCTGGTCTGGCTTCCCGGGAAGCCCCTGACGGCTCCCTGCTTCCACCGTGGCCTCTGCCATCCACGCTGGGCCCTGCACCCAGAGGAGCCTCTAGCCGTGTCCACCCTGTGCCCATGAGGGGCTGGGATTGCTCACCTGGGTCCGCCGTCACCCAGCAGACCCAGAGACCGCGGGCTGGTGGCTTCGGCACAGACACTGAAGCCAGGCACTCCGGAGCCTGCTCACCTGGCCTCAAGGTCAGGCGTCCCTCTGCATGTCTGTGTCCTCAACTCTTCTGATGAGGACGCCAGGCGGGTGGGATCAGGCCCGCAGGGCCTCACCTCAGCATCGCACCTCGGTGAGACCGCACCTCCCGATGCTGCCGCGTCCCGAGCTCTTGGGGACAAGGACGGCAGCATCTGCATTCTGGGGGACACAATTTGGCACACAGAGGGCTGCTCTGCACTTAGAATGCACTGCGTCCGCCTGCCCGAGGCCCTGATCTGCCCGCAGCCTCTGACCCAGCTCCCCAGGGCGCCCCCCAGGACAGGCTGCTCACCGCAGGGCACCCTCGCTGGGAGGAGCGGAGGGTCTGTGCTGGGGGCGGGGAGCAGGCCCTGGGTTTAAACCCTGGTGGGGACCCTGGGCCCGGCTCGTCACGCCCCCCCAAGCTCCCGGGTCTCCCCATTGACTGCACAGGCTCTGCCGAGAGTCCTTACCAGGCCCTGACCCCGCACACAGGCCTGGCTAGCACAGGTCGCTGTCACCGTTACACCCAGATGCCGTGGGGATGGCCATTAGCTCTCATTCCCGATCCTCCTTCAGACGCCTGGCTGGAGCTCAGGAGACTGACCCTGAGTCATGGGTCCATCATGAAGTCACTCAACAATCACGGCATGCCACCCCCTCTGAGGCAGGCCCCATGCGGGGACAGGGATCTCCACAGGAATCAGACACAACCCCCAGGCAGGATCCAAGGGGCTGGGGTGCAGGGATGGCCCTCAGGGCAGGATTAGGGAGGGTGTGGGACAAGGACCTCCCCAAGGGGAGGGGTTTCCAGGCAGAGAAACTGAGCAGAGGCCCCGAGTGCCCCCATGGCTCCTCCAGAGCCCAGCTGTCCCAAGCCTGGGATTCGGCAGCGAGGCCAGCGAGACTGGGGTGTGTGGAGGGTGTGGTCTTACCCCCCCGGCCCCGTCGGCACCTGCAGCAGGGGGGGCCCTCTCCAGCCGTCTGTCCACCCCACGCTTGTTTCTGAGAGGAGTCCTTCTTCCGCTGCCCCCACGCCAGCCGGGGCCCGGGGCTCTGGCTTTGCCCGCTGGGCTGACCTCCCACCTCTGACCCGGACGCGGGGAGCATCCCCCAAATGGACAGGGTGGCCGTGCAGCCAGTCCCCGGGGAGGTAGTTAAACAAACCCTTGCAGAAAGCAGCCGCCTCCTACGCTGCTCCCTCCCTCTGGCCTTCTCTAAATAGACCAAAACATGGTAATTTTATGAACAAATCAAGCCATGCATTATACATTTTTATGTTCTTAAGCTAACAAAGTGACTTTGAATCTATAAAAAGCACCAAAAATAAGTATTCATTTATTTTTGCCTCCTGAATGGCCTCATGCTTCGCCCTCCCCCTCGCAGCTCTGGTGGGCCCAGACCTGCCCTCGCCGGACGGGACTAGGGGCCAGCCTGATCTCGCAGCAGCGGCCAGGTGATCCCGCTCCTCCCAGCCCTCTGCGGCCTCTGAGGCCCCCTCTGGCAGTCCTGCTGGGGAGAGTCGGCAGCCTCGTCCCCAAGGCCCTCGGAGACCCAGCCGCCTTCCAGCCTCCCCGTCCCTGACTCTCCACGGGACTCTCGCCCCTCCCTCTCCCCTCCCCCCACGTTCCACACCTCTGTGTCTCGGCTCCAAGGGCTCCTTCCCTGCCCCCTGACCCACTGGTGAACTCCTACACATCCATCAAAACCCCAGCTCGAATGCCAGTCCACCATGAGCTCTGCTGTCAATGTACTGACTAGCGCCTGGCACTAGCCACACCCCCTGTTTGTCCCTTCTCGAAGTCAAAAGGCCAGCTGGATTGCCAGACCAGCAGACACTCTGGGAAGAGGTGCAGAGGGTTGGGGAGAGGAGGCGTGCGGGGTCAGCACGAGCAAACATGGAGGGAGACACGGGACCTTGAGGGGCAGCCCTGGTCCAGGGTGGTTCACCTGCCCATGGTGACTGGGATCCTGGCTCCGTCAGCAAAGGGGAGCCCGCTGAGGCCCCAGCGGCCCGCTGAGGGCATTCTGCCCCAGGTGCAGGTCATGGCCTTGGCTTCCAAGGCGCCCCTGACGCTGACCTGCAGCCCTGTCCTGTGGTCCTCCCCGTTCTCAGCGCTGCCCTGGCTGGTGGCGGTGGGGGGTGGGGGAGCTAAGGCCAGCTGCCGCCTGTTGAGTGCGTGGCCTTGGGCAGGAGACCGGCCTCCGAGGGTGCACAGGAGCTGAGGCTGCGGAGCAGCGGTGGTGCTCGCGCTGTGCCCAGGCCCCAACCCAGGGGTTCCTGCCGCTCACTCGAGCCTGTGTTTCCTGCGCGTGAAGTGAAGACGTGAGCGGGTGGGATCCCGAGGGTCCGCCATCCCTGGCCGAGAGTCTGGGGCACAGATGGTGCCTTTGACCTCCAGGTGGGGAAGCACGCTGGTGAACCGGGGGCATTTTGACAGCAGGCCGCGTCCAGACAGGAGGCCAGGTGGATCCAGGCCTGCCTGCGGGGTGAGCCGTGTGTCCGGAGGCCCCTGGTGCCCGATCCGCTCGAGGTCAGGTGCAGGCATGAGGGCAGGAGGGAGGGGGGTCCGGCTCTCCACTCAGACCACGCCCCTTAGCATGGTGCCCAAGGGCCAGTTTGGGTGTGTGCACACGCGGGCGAGGCTGCGTGGCTGGGCACATACACGTGCATACGTGAGCAGGGGCGTGGGGGTACATATTTGTGAACGCAGTGTGAGCGTGGGGTTCTCTGTCCCCACAACTCTCCCATCTGGGCCAGCACCCGCCTCTAGCCCTGGCCACCCTCCTAGGACCCACGGGAGAGCACCCAGCTTCCTCTGTGGGCTCCTCGGGCCACGGTGGTCACCCGGGGAGGTGGGGTGGTCTGCACTTGACCCCACAGATCAGCCTTTCCTGGGGCAAAGTGGGGGCTGCCATGGGGCTCCAACTCCTGCCTCCTGGGGGGCCTCATCCGGGGAGAGGCTGTCTGAGTATGGGGTGCGGGGTGGGGAGAGCCATCAGGGCCACGCCACCCGGCCCTGTGCTGTGTGCCTTGCAAGCCATTAAACCCCTCTGGGCCTCACTCAGTGGGGCTGAGGAACCCGTCCGGGCCTCACTCCTGCTGACCCAGCTCTGGTGTCCTCAGGCTCACGGGAGGGCCCCTCAGCAGGACCTGGCCACTCAGCCCGTTGCCACACTCCCTGCTGTCAGCCCCGGGCTCCCTCCTGGAAGAAGCCGTTTCACCTAACGTGGGCCTACACACATCGTGGCCATCCTTCCTGGTCTGGCTGGGGTGCTGCCTTCCGGGGCACATGTCCCCAGACAGTGACGCCTTGTCCCCGGCCAGGCCCGCCCTCTGCCTTCCTCTTCTCTCTCCCGAAGCCCCGCAGCTCCTCCGGCTGGGAAGCGGCTGATTCCAGAGGTGGGCTGGGTGTCCTCAAGCTGCCTTGCCTCATGATCCGAGCCCGTGGTGACCTCACGGTCACCAGGGGCTTGGAACATAGACGCTGCAGGCCGGGAGAAGCCTCATCAACCTGCAGGCCGGTTTGCACGAGGACGCCGGGGCGTGTGGCCGTGGGTGCTCCTCCCTGTCCCCACCCTTGTCCTCCTGGATGCCTGACCTCTCATCGGGTGATGAGGTCTGTGGTTTGTCCAGACTCCCACGCTGGCCTGGGGCATGAGAGAGACCAGCCACACGCCCCGAGCAGGAGGTCCAAGCACAAACCTGGCCAAGCACAATCAGCCCTTTACTGTCCTTGTCTTTCTGGGGGCCCCTCCCCTCCGTGAGCCCCGCAAGGCGGCTCAGGCTGGGGCACAGCTGGGCGTCCCTGGGTCCTTTGCCCAAACACTGGCCGGCACGCCACCCGGCTATCTCTTCTCATGGAGAACCGGCCTGGAGCTGTTGTTGGATGAGGGGCCAAGTGTTGTGCCATTCGCGGTGCTGGGAAGGAAGGGGTGGGGAAGGCAGGGTTTGGTCCCAACCTTGCTTCCGCTCAGCTGGCCCTGGTCCAGGCCTCTTGTCCTTTCTGGAGAAGCCCCTTGGAGGAGCGGGAGGCACCCCTGGCTGTCTCTGGTTCCTGGACCTCCGCCCCAACCTGGTAGGAATGTCTCCATGACTGATACTACGTGCCAGCTGGAAATTGCTTCTTCCCCTGTGTGCATGCAGAGGTGCTGGTCACCGAGCCACTCCCATCCGCCAACAGACGGCGACTCCCCACTGCCCCGGTGAGATGCACCCCGAGCCAGTCCCGAGGAGGGAAGGGCAGGAAGGAAAGGAGCCCACGGAGGCCGCGCCGGGCGGCAGCTGTGAGAGGGGGAGCCTGAGTGGGGGAAGGACCTCCCTGGGTCCAACACAACATGGGCCTTGGTGGGTCCCATCCGGTCTCAGGGGCCCCGTGGGCTCGGACCCCAGTGCAGTCTGTTTGAGAGCCTCAGCCCAAACCCAATCAGGCGCTTGAAGCCTTCTCCTGGGTCAGGACCAAGAATGCAGCCAAGCTGTTCAACTCTGCTGATGTTGGGGAGCCCCGGGCCCCTGGAGCCCATCCTCGCTGGTCCTGTGGGGCCTCTGCACCCCCTAGAACAGAGGGACCACCGGCGGTCCCCTGGGGGGCCTATGTCCCTAGAAGGTAAAGGGCCAGATGGTCCGCGGACCCCTGCCTGTGCCCCACGCTCCTGGGATGCAGGGGAGCCCAGCTCCCTCCCTTGTGAAGGGCTGTGGGTACCCCTAATCCTACCAGCTCGTTCCTCCTGAGTGTCCTGTGTGTGGACCCAGGCTGGCCCTGCTCTCCTGGGGACCAGGCCTTGCTAGTCTGTGGGGTTCTGGGTCCTGCAGGAGCCCCATCACCCAGGATCCTGGCTGCCACGGACCCACAGAGTCAGAACCCACGTGGTCCAGGGTCCCCTGGCTTTTGAGAAGCTCCTCACCTTCCAGGGGCTTACAGCGCTGAGGGCAACTGTTCACCACCAGTCAACATTTGGGGGTACAAGCAACCCCAGAAAATCCTCACCCCAAACCCCAGGCAGAACTGTCCCACTCCTCTCTCTGGAGAACGTCCTGGTGATGGTCTTACCTGCACCCAAGGGAAGGTGGGCCCTGAACCTTACGTGGGCCAGGCACTGGGGAGCCCAGGCAGGGTTTTGTGCTCTGCAGGCAGGGCTGAGGGGAGGTCCTGGGCTGTCCCAGGCCTTCTCAATACTCCTCCATGCCTAGGGCTCCTTTCCCCTGCCAGGATCCTGGGTACCAGCACCCTCCCTATCTGCATAGCTGGGAGGCACCTCGTCCCAGGTGAGCGTAGGAGACCATCACCACTTAGCAACCCTGCCTCGCCGAGCCCACACGGGTGAGACCATACACAGAAGCAGGTGGGGACAGTCTGGGGGCTCAGGAAGGGACCTGGGGAATTTGATGGGGAGAGACAGACCAATGACCTTACTTAGGTGGGTGGGCCCATACTTCCACCAGCCTCCTGAGGCCAGCCCTGTGGAGGGGGAAGTTACAGAACAGCCCGTTGGCGGGGTGAGAAGGGGGTGGGTTAGAAGGACTGAGGGAGTTTTTAGAGAGTCTAGGGCACATGGGGAGGGCAGGAGGGCAGGGGATAGAAGCCCTTTAGACTGATTGTGACTCCTAGCCCTTGGGTCTAGGGAGAGGTGGGGAGGGCACTAAGGTAGAGGAAGAGACGCTTTGGGTCAGGACAACCTTGCTCTGCCAGTTATTAGCAAAGAGCTTGAGCTTGGTCTCCTGACCCCCAGCTCCCAGGCGCCCCCTTTCCTGATCTGTAAAGTGGGCTCTTTGGCCTGTTGTTTGCCTTAGGAAAGGGAAATGTGGGAGTGTGCAGACAGCTGTAGACTCTGGGGACATAGCCTCCAGCTCCTTCCTCTGGGGGGGGGGGGGGGGGGAAGCGGGTGGGGAGGCAGGTAAGCCTCTGCTTGGAGTAGCAATGGCATTGCCCATTTGTTCACTCATGTGATCATTTATTCACTCACTGATTAATTTATTCAAAATCTTCATCGAACATCCTCTGTCTGCTGTGTTCTTGGTCCTGGGGATGCTCCCTCTACTGGGAGAGGAAAGAAGCTGGCTACAAACAAGCCATCGGAGAGTACGCCAGCGCAGGCTGGTGACGGCTGGCGGGAGTGGTTATGCCATGCACAGTCTGCTGGGGGCACGCCTGAGCTGATTCCTGAATCCAGGCCTGCAGGGGTCTGGTGGGCCAGGCAGCAACAGGCTGGTGGGGACTCTGTCAGGAGCCACTGGGCTTATGATGACGATGGTGGTGATGGTGCTGGAGGTGATGCTGATGATGGTGATGGTGATGATGGTGATGACAGAGATGATGATGATGGAGATGATGGTGATGGTGATGGTGACAATGGTGCGGATGATGGTGATTGTGGTGATGACAGCTATTGTCCTTAAATAAATGACGGCTCAAACACTGCTATTAATAACTCATCTAATTCCCACAACCAGATGCATGCTATTGCCTACCCATATCTCAGATAAAGAGATTAAGGCCTGGCAAGAGGCACAGTCCCTTGGTCAAGATCCCAGGGCTATTAGTGTTGGAGGCAGAACTTGAACTCTGCTCCCCTGACCTTGGAGTGCCTGCTTTTAACAAAAACTTCTGCTGGAACCCAGCAGACTCGCTCACCTACCAGGCTTGCTTTCCCCGGTGCAGCCACCCCCAGCCGCCTGCCCGTGCTACCCTCATTGTTCCTGGGAATGGCTGGATTAATCTTTGTCAAGTTTGCACTTTCCCCCAAAGTTTGAATTAACCTCAACATTAATTTGCTGATCAAGTGCCTGCGGTAGGTCATAGAACGTGAGCACCTGTGATATTCTAATGCATTTCCAAGGAAATTATTGTAATGTGCTAAATGGGAGATTTAAAGGTTACTTGTTCCCCTGCAATCTATGAACTGTTTTATGAAAAAGTCATAACTGAAATAATTGAAGTGTCAGAAAGGGAAAAAAAGGATAAGAAACCCAATCAACAATTCCCTTATCACTTACCCATCCCGATTTTATTTGGTATTTTGGCAACCCACCAATTCTAGAGTCTCGCTCTGGGCAGAGGGAAAGAGGAGGTGGGAGAGAATCAAGAGTCACACATGTCACAGCTGGGGGGCCTCGGTTATCTGTGCAATCTCTGATTTTATCCAGGTAGTGGGTTCCACGTCCCCAGAGGTAACCAAGCATTCCGGGGCTCTCCTTCTGAGCTAGCTGCCGTTGAGGGCATTCATGCATTTTACGGTTTGTGACCCAGGGCAGTCCCGAGGTTCCTTCCAACGTGAGCTTCTCAGATTCTCAAAGCAAAGCAAATCCCACTTTGTCTCCCTGTAGAGTCACAACCAGAGCCAGACACTGGAATGTCTAGTCCCAGCTCTCCCTGGAAGCTGGGAAGAGTATTTGGGCCTCGGGGTCAGACGTGGAGGGATGCGGATGGGCTGGAGATAAATCCCGATTCCTAGGTTAGAGTGTGTGTGTGTGTGTGTGTGTGTGTGTGTGTGTGTGTAAGAGCTCTGAAGAGTTCTCTCTGCAATTCATAGGCATGAATAATACGTTGAAGGACCATTAAGTGGTGTCAAAGCCAGAAATGATATTTGGCCCCGAGCCCAGACTCCGTCAATAGCCTTGGCTAGGCCTGTGGGCCGGGGAGGCCTGGGGGAGAACCAGGCCTGTGCGGGGCCCATCTGGCCGGAGGCTCACTTTCAGGTTCTGGGCGCCATGGGGGGCTGCCACCCGCAGAGTGTGGCACCAGCTGACTCCGGTGGTCCCCTCTGAATTCCCAGCTTTCCCGAGTGCCCCACACTCCGCGGCTGGCGGGCGGCAAGTGCCACCCTGTGCGGCCTTGTTGGGGGCCCTTCTCTCCCCGGGGCGCAGGATGGCGGAGGACCCGGCTGACACGCGGTCTCTTACTGGTTCCAACACTCTGCGTTTCCCGCCACTCCCGGTGCCCCAGGCCCTGCTGGGGGTCAGACCTCACGGCGCAGAGTGAACTCCGGGAGAAGGAGTCCGGTGGCGATCGGTGTCTCCCAGCTCAGCCCCGTCAGGCGGGAGAGCGGGGTTCCTAAAGCCGAGGGCGCCAAAGCAGCCTCGAGAGACACTCCCAGATGCGGTCGCTTAGGCTGAGCCCCACGTCACCAAGCCGAGCTGACCGGTTCCCGGAGTGGAAGCTTAGACCACACAGTCAGGACTCGTCTGGTCGGCAAGTGTCAGGTCACGGGCCCGACAGACTCCGGCCAACCCCAAAGGAAAGAAAGCACGCCCTTCCCCTCCTGTGCCTTCCTGCTCCCTCCGTTCGGTCTGTGAAACCCAGCAGGGCCCCCTTCTGTCTGCTGGATGGGGTGCTGCCCATCTTTTAAAATGTGTCACAGGCCTCAGTCTACCTTCTCAGGGTTGCCAGAGGCTGAGGCTCACTCTGGGGAGGTTCTGAGTCTGAGGCCGGGCTTGTCCTGGGAAGAGCAGGGGTCTGGAGCCTAGAGCTCCGGGTTCAGGCTCTGCTTCTGCCTCTTGCTCTGTGTGTCCAGCAAGAGACTTGGCCTCCCCAGACCTTCCTCCTCTCGTCTGCGTGGAGTGTGTAATACCCAAGCATAGTTTTCCGGAGTACTATGTTAGAGTGATGCCTAAGCATAGTTCCGGAGAGGGATAAGAAAATGCGTGAGAGAAAATCCCTGGGAATGTCACGGTGAGGTTGGA
Organism: Mustela nigripes; assembly: GCF_022355385.1. Lineage (NCBI taxonomy): Eukaryota > Metazoa > Chordata > Mammalia > Carnivora > Mustelidae > Mustela > Mustela nigripes. The sequence continues at coordinate 195,811,524 of NC_081559.1, read as the reverse complement.
CAGGGGAGCTCATTCTTAGGGCTGCATGAGGAAGGGGGCAGCGGGCCTCCATCCTGGGAGGGTCTGGCCAGGCTCTGGGGGCTGGAGGTACAGAGTCCGAGCCAGGTTGGGTGCCCCGGGGGAGCTGGGAGGCCCCTGCCCCAGCTGGTGCCCTCCCTGGACAATAGCAGAGGTCTTCTTGTTGGAGAGGGGGTTCCCGGGTCTTTGTACTACTCAGGGCGGGCTTGGACCAGACTGAACCTCCAGGCTCACTCCCTCCCAGCGGCATTCAGGGGGTCCACCTCTGCTCCAGGGTCTTTCCAGAAATGCAAATGGCCTCACATTGTTCCTAAAATGCACTTTTTTTTTTTTTAACCTGAAACGCTTGTAGCCTGTTCACAGATGAAAGGCAGGGGTTCCCTCCTTCTCCATAAATAAGTGAAAACGGTGAAAAGTCTGGCATGACTCCCGGGGCAGCGGCGGGCGAGCAGCATGGGTCTCTGCGGAGGCTCTGAGAACGAGGCCGGGTGCAGCGAGGGGCAGGAGGCCAGAGGTCAGAGCTGTGGGCACCCGCCCCAGCCCGCCCCAGCCCACCCCAGATCTGAATCTGGATTTGGCCGTGGCTTGGGACCTGAGCTGAGTCAACACCGTGGGCTGCTAGTTCCCCCAATTCTGAAACGAGGCAGTGTGTTGGCTATTGGTTTCTGTGTGTGTGTGTGTGTGTGTGTGTGTGTGTGTGTGAGACGACTTAACCCACAGCACAGGACCTTATGCTCCCCTGGTGTCTGGGCCGGGATTCCAGGCGTGGCCTTGCTGGTGGCCCTCAGGAGGTTGCTGTCGCTGGGGTCCAGGGCTGTGGTCTCATCCGACAGGGGCCTGAGTGCGGCGGTTGGCACCCAAGCACCCTTGCGTGGTCATCGGCAGCCTCTGTCCCTTGTCCCACGGCCCAAAGAGGAGAGAGCACATGCAGGAACCAGTCTTGAAAGGGAGATCTCGTGGCTTCTGTCCCTTCTGTTCCCTTGAATCGAGTCGTGAGTCCTGCAGGCGGGCCACACCGAGGGGAGGGAATGACGCAGGGGTGCGAGTAGCAGGAGGCGGGTCACCGAGGGCGTCTCAGAGGTGGCCCACCGGGGTGGGGGAGCCCACCTCCTGCGGCAGCCCCTGCGGTTCAGAAACTAGGCGCCTGTTTATCCCAGTGCCTGGCGCACGGCAGCAGTGAGAGGAGCCCTGCCCGCGGCCCGCTTAATTCTTGGGGCTGAAACCTCCCGCGCCCCAGGCTCTCTCTGACGCTTGAGGACCCTGGCACCAAGGAGACCTGGCCCCTGGCTAGGGGATCCCATGGTTCAGCACAGGGCGGGGGCGGGAGCTTGGACAGGGAGGGGAGGGAGGAGGGGCGTGTGGGCTCAGGTGCTCCTGGCCTCCATGTGCCCGGGGAGACCGCCCCGCGGTCTCGGCCCCGTGTCCAGAAGCCATCGGGCAGTTAACCCCACGCTCAGAGCCGCCGAGACGTGAAGCGCGGCACCAGAGTCTGTGCGGCCTTTAAATGAGCCTTACATAACGAGGACGCTGCGACAGCTGACTCCCGCACACAGCCCGCTTTTAAAATAGATCGCTCTTCTTTAAATAGCCGGTGCTTCTGGCTTCTGGCTCTGCGTCTCACTGAGGCGCTGATGTAGGTCAGATATTGCTTGGCGAGAGCTAATTAATCTATAATTGTATCGAAGGAAGGGGAAAACAAGAAGCAAGCCCGCAGCATGCTCCGCGGGGCCTGGGAATGGGCATTCCGGGAAGGAGCTCCGTGAAGGACCAGCTCCTCCTCAGACCCGCCCAGCCCCCCAGCTCCTGCTCTGGCTGGCAGCCCGCCCTGGCTGGTGGGGAGCGCCCAGGTCTGGGGTCCAGCCCGAGCTCTTGTCTGACCTCCCGAGGGTGCCCTCCCCCCCCATAGCAGTGACCAGAGTCCAGGGGTCCTCCTGCAGCATTGGGTCTCTGCTCCCATGGCCTTGTGTGCAACACCCCCTTCAGCCACCAACCCACCCTGGCTCCCTACTGTCCGTGTCCAGCCAGGCCTCTCTCCAGGACTGTCCTTCCAGAGACTCGGGAGCCTGGGGGCCGAGTGGACTCGCCCTGCCACTGGTTTGTGGACAGACCCTGTGGGTTGGGCTGTGTCTTCAGAGGAGACTCAGAGAGGGCTTCTGTTCCCCTGCCTGTGCCTTCACTGTGCACACCGTCCACGCCGTCCACGCCGTCCACCTGTCCACACCGTCCACACCATCCACGCCGTCCACGCCGTCTACACTGCCTTCAGCATCTGCATAGCCTCCTGGCAATCCGTTCTGTCCGTTGCCAACAGAGCCCGAGGGTCTGGACAGCACAGACATCAGATCACATCCTTCTATCCAAACCTCCCCCCGCGGCCCCCACGGTCCCGGCAGCGCCCCGTGAAGCCCGACAAGCCAGCCTGGGCCCCTCTCCCAGTCCCCTCGCTGTCCTGCCCCACACCGGGCTTGGCGCTTGTCCAGGGAGGGGACAGCCGGCTGTGGACGGAGAGGCACAGCCCCTTTCTGGCTAAATGTCCCTGACTCATCCACACCTGGCCCTTCTCACCAGAGTCACTCCCCTGGAGAATGGTTTTGACGGTGTTTTGATGGTGGCTGGCAGAGCTCTGAGGATGTTCCTCGGGGACGCCTGTCAGAGAGGCCCCAGGACCTCGGCTACTTCCCAAAGCAGGTGGGTCAGGCTGGACGTGGAAGCCCAGGGCGACAGCAGGGCCGTTCGTGGGACCTGGGTCCATAGGGCCTGGGATCCAGCTGGTGCTGGGAGCTTGAACCGAATGCAAGGCTGGCATCTGAAAGGGGTCCCTGGGCCGGCTGGGGGGTCAGTCCCTGGTGACTTCCCAGTGTGGGCTATGGGCTGGGGGACTGTGGCCCGGCCGGTGCACTGCGGCAGCCTCAGGCCATGACCCCGAGCGACATGCGCACACTGGAGGGGCCCTGCACCAGCTCGTTGTCCAAATCCAGCCCGCGCGCAGGAGGGCCACGCAGAGAGCCTTCCCCGGCTGCGTCCTCCTCTTCCCCGGGCCGTGACCCCGGACAAGCCCACCTCTGCACATTCACGGTGATCAGAAGACACACGGCGTCACTGTCATGGGGAAGGTCTTGCTGGCTGGGGAGTCCCTCCCTGGGGGTCTCTGGCACCCGGAGCATCACTGTTGGATACGGCTGTTTGTGGGAGGGGGTTCCTGACCTCTTCCAGGGGGGGGGGCTCCTCTGTTCCTGGGGGAGCTGGCCCGAGACCACACGGCTGGGGTGGGCTAGGGGGTATGGGACCCCGCTGTCCCGTCCCTGCCCTGGGGACACAGAGCCCTAGAATCTCAGGGGCGCATCCGGGGAGCTGGTGTCTCCGTGCTCTGGGTAGCGCGACTGGGTGCGGGGCTGGTTGGGTCCTGCTGGTCTGGGTCCGACACAGCCCTCCTGGCGCCACGGCAGGCCCTGCGGAATCAGGATGAGAGGTTCCTCAGCCGTGTGCCCTCGGCCACCCAGTCCCTCGGAGCCTGCGGCCCAACCGCGGAATGGGGTCGATTGCCTGCGGAGTGGGCTGGTGGGTAGAGGGAATCCCAGCGTGGCCACCCCATGTGGCCGCCCCAGCTCTTCCGGTCCATGCCAGCCCCTCTCCTGCCTCTCCGAGGTTCTCCTGCAGGGCCAGAGGAGCCTGCAGCCTCCTTTGGTTCCCTCCCTGGTGCTTTGTTCTGCTCCTTGTCGTGCAAATGTCAAGGAAGAATTTAAATGAGGGAAAGTCTCAAAGGTTGTGTTTCTGGCAGGATTTCAGGACACTTGTAATTAGGGGCACAGCGAAGGCCTGTTCCGTGCTGTGGAGGCAACAGCGTCGTCAGGACGGAGTCTGTGTCTCGGGCGTGTGCCGCGTGTGGTGGGGACTGGGGGGCAGCAGACGGGCTGCGTCTCCGGTGCCTGCTGGGTTGGTCCTTGTCGCCAGCGATCAGGGCTGGTGGTCAGCGATCAGGGCTGGTGGTCTGCGGCCAGCTGCCCCTCTGAGCTCTGGACACGGGGATGAGGTCCGACTGAGGCAGCTGGCCCCCGCTGGCATGGCCCTCATGGGCGCCGGGGGCTTCTCTTGTCCCGGCCCGGAGCCGGCCCCTGCGGGGGGGTCTCCAACTGTCCTGCCACGGGGGCAGCTGCACTCAGTTCCCATGGGTCGTGGCTCCTGCTGCCCCAGCCTCAGGGCACTGCACCCCCAGACTTCTCTGAGAGCCCCAGTGTTTGGGGCTGGTGGGGTCCGCAGTGACCCAGTCATCCCCAGGCCCGCAGCGTGGAGAGCAGCTCTAGAAAAGCCCCTGTCCTGAGCTGGGGTTGGAGGCTGGGAGCCGGGTACAGACGCGTCTCTCGCTGCCGCTTGTCAGCAGCTCTGTTTGGTGTGACCTCGTGAACCCTTGAAGTCCTACCAGCTGGCCCTGACAGCCATCCCCACTTGACAGTTGACAAAAGCCCCAGAGACGCCCAAGGGACTGGTTGAAGGCCACACGAGAGGTCAGGCCGGACGGGTGACCACTGTGGAGCAGAGGGAAGAAGCCCAGCAGGCTACCTGGAGGAGGCGACCTGGGAGCAGAATCCTGGAACGCGGTGTGTTGAGATGGGTGGAAGGTGCGTGTGCACTGGTGGGAACGGGGCCCGAGAGGAAGGCCGAGCGCCTGAGTGTGGCAGGACGGGCCCGAACCTGTCCCGGGAGCGGGATTATGGGAACCCCAGCGGCCCAACCCCAGAGGCCCTGGGGGCAGCCGCTCCTGGCAAAGAAGGAAACGGAGCCTCTGAGTGGGGCAGGAGGGCTCTGAGCCCATCGCTGGGCTCCCAGTTTAAGGCTCTGTCTGTGAGAGTAAAACTAGCTAAGCGTGAAGCCCCAGAGCCGGGCCCGGGGCCCGAGTAGGGCGAGCCAGAGCGCCCACGCGGGGATGGAGCCCCGCGCGTATCATTAATCACTTTTCATCAGTATTCAGGCGCGTTGCTGGGGGGCTGGGAGCAGGCCAGCTCCGGACTGTGGCGCCCGCGCTGGGACGGAGGCTGTCGTAGCTGCTGGGAGCCTGGGGAGGAGGCTGGAGCAGGGGGGCGCGGCCCAGCCCAGGGAAGGGGACCAAGTACCCGAGAGGAGGTGAAGGGAAGGGTCGGATTCTGGGTCTCACCCATCTGGGTGGGCCTGGCTGCGGCCTGAAGGCTGGGAAGGTTCCCCAAGGCCACTGGAGCTCTGTGAAGGCTCCCTGAGGGCAAAGTCCCTGGGCTTGTCTGCAGTCCCTGGGGCGCTTCGGGGTTCTGAGAGGCCGTCCAGGGCAGGGAGTGGGGCGTCCTGGCCCGAGCCTGGCCAGCAGAGTGAATGCTGTGACCCCGATTTCCGGATGACACCGCCCACCTGTCCCATGTCCCCACAGTGCCGTGCGCCAGCCTGGGGACCCGATCCCTCCTGGATGGCGTTTTGGACGCGGCCGCGTCAGGGCCGCGTCTCTGTTCCGAGGGCCTCTGCTCCTAGTCGGTGTGCAGGGAGTTAGAACAAACAAGTGAGTGAGGAAGCCCACCTGACCACTGCCCTGGGCGTGAGGCTGGGCGGGAGCTCTGAGCCCGTGCAGGGGCAGAGGGCGTGCGGCACCCAGCTGTCCCGCCAGCCCGGCCCTCCCCCACCGGTGGTCACCGGCATCCCCTTCCAATGGTCACCGGGGGGCTCTGTCTATGGGGGTGTCCGGAGCTGGAAGGTGGCCCCCCAAATTCATGGTGGGGTCCCAACTCCCAGTACCTCACAGTGTGGCTGTATTTGGAACAGGGTCATTGCAGGAGTGATTACGGAAGACGAGGTCACACGGGGCCCGGGGGGCCCCAGTCCCCTACGACCGGTGTCCTTATTAAAAGGGACATTCGGGTAGACGTGCCCACAGGGAGGCTGCCGTGTGGGCACGAAGAGGTTGGGGTGGGCTTCTCTAAGGCAAGGGATGCCAAGGACGGGGTGCTGTGGGAGGCGGGAGGCGCCCCTACAGAGTGTCCCTCAAAGCCTCAGAAGGAGCCGGTCCAGTGACATGGGGTCTGGGACGCCCGGCCTCCTGGGCGGAGACAGACAGTTGAAGCTCCTGGGCCTGTGAAGCTTGGCCCCAGGGTCCCAGGGGGGAAGGACCCCTGGAGGGGACGGGAACCTTGGTGGCAGGCCGCAGAGGTAAACCGAGGCAGCCTTCTTGGTCGCGGGGGGGAGGGGCCGCCCCTAGGCAGTCTGGCTCCTCGTCCCATGGCATACTGTGACCCCGGACCTCAGCCCCTGCCCCCCGATCTCCCGTCTGCCTCGGGTTCTTGCGCGGCCCCTGCCGACCCCACCTCTGAGTAGTCTGGGCTTTTGTATTCTCCGACAGCACTTGACCCTCTGGGCTAAGGGCTCATGGAATTCATCCCGTTCCAGAACAAGGGACAAAGTCCGTGTGGCCCCCCAGGCCCGTCGCCGAGGCTGGATTTCCAGTCTGGCCACCTCTGTCACCAGGTCTCCCTCAGACGGCCCGGGTGGGTTTCCTTGTTCTCGGGGTCCGCTTGCAAACAGCACGGGGAGGCTCTCTTTGTCTCCTTCCCGGGCTCAGTATTGCCCCAGAGACTCCGATCAGGGATGCGGGCAGCGTCCCCACCTCATGCTCAGCCGTGGGTACCCTCACGTCGTGGTCACCAATCCCTTTATAAACAACTTGGCCGCGGGGTGTTTATGACAACGGCTGCGTTACTTACACGTCAACGGCTCTGTGTTGAGTGCAGCGCCTGGGGTGGGGGTGGGGGCGTCAGCGTTCAAGGTGGCGGTGGCCTGCTGAGGCCCTTCCCCCTGCCCTCCCCGTGCTCCTGCCCCGTCCCCGCTTCTGGGGAGGCCAGCGCGCGCCACGCCCCAAGAGGAGGGTCCGCTGTGTGGAGACTCGGGGGTGAGGGCGGCTTGGAGACTCCTCGGATGCTGGGTCTCGCCCCTTGGGTTTGCAGAACTGTGTCCCCTTGCTTTGAGGACGGCCCCGTGTGGGTGCTCAGGTGCTTGGGCTGTGGTTGGCTGGGTCTCCACGGAGGCCTGGGGTGGGGGGCATCTCACTGGACAACGTCATGGCCAGGTCCCGACTGGTCCCCAGCTCCACCCCCTTGTGGCCATGCTGCCGTCCCCAAACAGTCACTAAAACTGCGCCGTCTGTGGGCTGGCCACGTGTCTACTGACATGGGGAGAAATTTGCCTTCGTCGCCGCCGTAAAGCCCCATCTCCAGACACAGTCACACCCACTGATGTGTCGGACTGACCAGCGGGAATTGGGAGACGTGGTGGGGCCACAGGTAACGGAGGGCGGAGCCACCGCGGTCCCTTCGGAGAGGCTGCGGGAGGCGGGAGTCGTGGGCAAGCGTGGGAGGGAATACGGGACGGTGTCTGCGCGGCCCCAGTCCCAGGAGCCCGGATCCTTGTGGGGCTGAGACCGCGGCCGCTCAGCCTCCAGCTCCAGGCTTCTCCTGCAGAGCGGGCTCTCGGACCAGCTGGTGTGGGGGAGACAGTGGACGGCGCCCTGGAGAGCGGCGGCGGCTGGGGCCTCCCTCCTTGGCTTCCTCCCCTTTGTCACTCCACCATGCGCACTGAGCTCCCTGGGGCACGGGCCGTCTTGGGAGCCCGGACCTCGGGGGCAGGACAGTCGGGGTCCTGCCTTTAGGGCTTTACGGTCCGCAGAAGAGACACGTGGTAAATGCTGGCGGGGGAGGGCGGCCGGCACCCCAGCAGCCCCCGTCCTCACGGCGGCGAGGGCACGAAACAGGAGCGGGGCCTCCCAGAGGTGGCGGCCTTCGTGCCTGAGGTGACCCTCATGGGGGACAGGGAAGAGAGTGGGCGGGTCCTCCAGGGCCCCTCCCCCGCAGCCCGGCAGGGGCTCTGTGTGCGGAGCCTCCCGCAGCCCAGACCCCCCACCCCCAGGCACTTGGGTGGATTTGCCTCCATTCTTGGGGACGCCTCCGGAGCGTAAATGTATCCGCCCTTCCCGGCCTCTCCCTGGGGTTTCCACAAACACCCTCCTGCGTCCCCCAGCGGTGGCCTTGTCCTAAGCAGCCCCTCCTGGCCCGGCAGCCTCCCTTCAGGCCTGTGCTGCTGCCTGGCCAGCCTCTGTGGCCCCCCGGAGCGCCCGAGGGACGAGATGGTGCGCGCAGCTGGCCCTCTTCGGAGCCCCAGGGCCGCTCCCCGGCAGGGCTGTGCGGGGCGCACGGCTCAGGCTCATTCCGGCCGGCTCTGGGCCTTGTCGCCCTGGAGAAAACCCAGGCTCTGTGTGGCCGCCCCTCCCTGTGCTCCAGAGAGGGGAAGGGGTCCCATGGGGCGTGGGACTGGGGCCACGACCACAGGGGCTGCAGCTGCCAGGGAGGGTTTGGGGAAGAGGCTCCCTGTGCCCCTCCCTAGCTCCAGAGTCCCCTGCGGCTCCCGACCGCTAACAGGCGCGAGGACTTCAGCACGGCTCCTCTTTGCCCCGCTGGGCCCTCGGCACACCTGCATCCTGCACCTGGCCTTGTCCCTGGCCTTCCCTTACGGGGTGGGTGCTGTTGTCCCCATTTTACACAGGAGGACACTGAGGCTCGGAAAGTCATCTGGTTGGCCAATGAGTGGCGGGGCTGGTGGCGCCTCTTGAGTCTGGAGTCTGCTGTTAACCACACTCTCATGTGCCACTGGCAAGACTCTGGGCCGGCCCAGCACAGTCGGTGTTCAGATAGTGTGTACTAACACGTGCACTAGCCACGTGTGGTGGTCCGAGGGCTCGTGGCTAGCAGGTGTCCACCCGAGCCAACAGGGCCGTGGGTCTGGATCCTTCCTTCTGTCCTATGTTCTCCCTGGAGCCCCGCCCCTGCGTTCCCCTTTCCCACCTCGGACTTGAGTGTGTCTCACGTTCACTCATCGCTCGTCCGGCAGGCACCTTCCGGGCCTTTGTTCTGGGCTCGGGGCCCCCATGGAGTGGGAGGGGAGAGTGCTGGACCCAGTAGGGAGGCAGGGCCCAGACTCTGCCCTAGCAGGGGAGGCAGACACGGGCCTGGACAACAGCAAGGACAGAGGCTTGCGCTGTGGACACAGGAGCCCGTGGACGGAGGGCCTGCTGCGCACACCTGCTCCAAGGACTCGCCTGAATGGGGGGCCTGACGAGCTTACGATCGGATTCTGCTCTTGTCACTGGGCGTTGGGCACCTCGTGCACTGGCGCTGCTGGGCGTCCTGGGCGTGGGGTGACGGTCGGGACAGTGACGTTGCCGTGGTGGTAGCCAGTGGGCTGGCAGAGATCGCTGGTGGTGGGGAAAGTGACAAGTGACGGCAATGTGTTTGCGTGACGCCAGCCTGCTGAGCAGAGGGGACGCTGACCCTGAGCCCCGGTTTCTCAGAGGCCGTGTGTGGGTGTGGATTGGCGGTTAGGGGCCTGGCTGCTGTCACCATCGGAGGAGTCCGGTGACAGGCAGGGTGGTGGGGACAACGTTCTCTCCTGTCAAGTGCAGCTTCTGACTGGAGCGGAGACCAAAGCGGACATCATCCACCAGGTCCACGTTAAAGAAGAGTCCAGATCTGGATTTGCATAAATTTGGGTGGGAGAGGCAGCGGGGAAAAGCTGGTCGGACCAGAGACAGGAGCTCTGGGAGGGGTGGCTGCTCTCTGCAGGGTCTCCCCCTGCAGGGGTGGCCGTGTGACGGGCGTCTGGGCACAGTACAGTGGGTCCAGGGCCAGGGTGCCCCTGGTGAGACGAGTCCCCGGTGGGTCTCCTGTGATGCCCTTTCCTCCTACGGCCCGACAGGGAGACAGACGAGCTGTCCGCCGCATCTGAGCACAGGTCCCGAGAAGGACCAGGCTCCCTCGGGAGCGCGTGGTTGGAGGGGCAGACAGAGAGACAGAGAGGCGGAGAGAGGCAGAGGCCCCCTGGGTCTCCCTGAGAATTCCCCAGGCCCCGCACAGGCCTGACCCGGGCTGCGGGCTCCTCGAGTGATATTGGAGCCAGAGCAGCCTGGGGTGGAGCTGCGGCCAGCTGTCCCTCAGCTGTCGGCCAGGGTCCTCCTGTGTGGAGCACCCCTCCCCCGCTGCCTTCCCCGAGGCCGCTGCGCATCTCACCCCTCCTTCCTCAGCAGAGGCCTCCTCTTCATGTCCCCAGCTGGCCGCCTTTCCGGCCCTAGTCCTGTGGCCCCAGGTCCCTGTCCTGGGGTCCCAACTCCCGCAGTCTGGGTCGGCCTCCAGCTCCTCCCCATCTCCTGGCACGTGGCCTCGCGTGCAGGGGGCCGGGGGAGCCCAGAGGGCCCATGGTCTGCTGGAACGCGTCTGTCAGGACCCCCAGGTCTTGGAGGCCAGGCATGGGCCCAGGGGTCGTGGTGCGGGAGGCGCCGCCGGCTGGGCACCGGCGTGGGGGACAAGGCCGAGAGGGGCCAGGAGGCTGTGCCGGTCACGTCTCCTTCTCCTGCTCTGAGACAGAGTCTAGGGAGGGGCAGCTCTGCTGGCCTCAGAGTGACGGGCCTCAAGGAGGCAGTGGTCCAGCCCTGTGCCTGCATCGGGAGGCCAGCCCTGCTCCCTGTTCTCCGGGAGCCCGATGCGGTCGGGGGCTCCGTCCGCCGGTGAGGTGGGATCCTGGTTTTCCCAGGGCTGAAGGTGCGCCTGCACTCCCTCTGGCAGTCCCCCGCACAGACAGTGCGGCCACTTGATAAAACGGGAGGGAGCGATGGCCACCATCGATCAGAGGGCTCTGGGCGGCACTCAGCAAAGAAAGTCAATTTTCCCCTCCAGTTCAGTTCAACAAACATTTATTGAGCGTCTACTACGGGCCAGGCCTGTGCTGGGTGGGAGTCCGAGCTCTCCCTGCCCCTCCCCTGCCCAGTCCCTCCATCGAGGTTGCGCTGAGCCCGGGTTCTGCGGACTGAGGCTCCGGGTCTTTGCTCCCGCCCACCGGGCGGGGAGCTGGCAGGGCCCACCAGCGAGGAAGCCTGGCCCCGCATGGCATGCGCTGGAGTTGGCTCTGAGCCCCGTGTTCAGCTGGGGGGTCGCTGCGGGCTGGGGGAGGTCTAGCTAGGGGCAGGCTCAGCAGAGGCTGGGAGCCGGGACACCTGCCTTCTGGGGTCCACGCCGCAGGGACGTCTGCCTCACCAGGGCCTGGTTCTTCTCCATGGTGATGACAACAGCTGACGTTCTGGGCACCGGGGGAGCCCAGCGGCGTGTGTGAGGGGTTGGGCTGCGATGCGGGCCCAGTTACTTCCTCGTTTTCCAGGGGCGGGGACAGGCCGAGCCCCCCAGCTCACTTGGCCAGGAAGGGTGGGCTGGGAGAGCTCAGCGGCTGGGGCTCGCCCACCAGGCCAGGCTGCCTCTGGGGACCCCCGTGTCCGTAGGACCCCTGCTCACAGCTGGGGGGGCCCGTGTGGCAGCGTCTGGTTTCCCTCAATTGCTTCCCCTGCGGCAGTGTCCACCCACCCCTGGCTCTCGGCCTTGCTCTGGCAGTCTGGGCTCTGCCTGAGGTTTTCTCTAGGACAGAGATGACGTCACCAAACCCAGAGCCTCTGTCTGCCCCTCCGGGAACTCAGGGCGGTGTCCAGAAAGAAAGCCATTCATCCCTAGGGACGGGTGCAGGTGCTGAGACCTGGCCAGGTGCTGTGGGAGGGCGGGGACTCCTTCAGGTCACCCCTCTCCGCAGCTGGGACGGATTCCCTGTGAGGACACAGTTGGAGTAGGGATTCGGAAGTGACCCTTCGTGTGCCACCCTGGCTCCTGGGGCACACCCCCCTCTGCCACCTGGGAGACCCTGGGTGGGGGCCTCTTCATCATCATGACCTCAGGGTGAGGGTCTGCAGGGGGCCAGTGGATGGCAGTCTTAGGAGAGGGCGTGTTCTCCTCATCATCCCCTGCACGTGATCTCTACCTACCCCTCCTCACCCCTGGTTCGTCCATCCGTCTGTCCATCCGTCTGTCCATCCATCCATCCATCCGTCCATCCATCCATTCGCCATCTATCCGTCCGTCCATCCATCCACCCGTCCGTCCATCCATCCATTCACCCATTCTTCTGTCCATAATAGTGGCAGTGACCTGTGACTTGCTCTGCGTCCACACCGGAGAATAAGGTGTTGCCAGGGCTATTGCGGGCAAAAAGCTGTTGTGAGACCAGCGGGTGGACAAGAGACGACCATGGGTGCGCTGACGCAATAGGGCCGAGTAACAGGGTGGTGAGTTATGGACGCCTGGGTGCAGGCCAGCTGCACGTCCCCCACCCAGCCTTCCTAAAGACCCATGTGACAAGGGTCACTCCTTCTGTAGAGGTGAAGTCCTTGAGGCCCAGAGGGGATAGGATGCCCCAGTGGGGGGGCGGCGAGGCAGTGGGAGCCAAGGCAGGTGTGAGAGTAGGGAGGGAGGCTCCAGTTCCTGTGTCTGGCAAGGCCTCCCCCTGCCCCAGCCTTGCCCTGGCCGTCACACCTTCTGGACGCCCTGCTCTTGGGGCCACGAGAGACGTGCTCCAGCTCCAAATGTGCATATTAGCTGCTGGGCAACCCTGGGCCGGTAGCTTGCCCTCTCTGGTTCTCTGCCACTTCCCCGTGATTAGATGTAATAATGCCTGCATCACGGGACCCCCCCAGGTCACTCCTGCTCCCGGCAGGTGGAAGAGCCCAGCGGGCAGCTGGGGAGTTGTGCGAGTGCCTCGAGGTTTCCTGCCGTCTTGCAACATCGTAAAAGCCCATTCTGTGCTCAGAATCCAGCCATGTTTGTTCTGATCTAATGGAATGTTCTGAGTCACTTACCAGGGAAATTACTTCATTTCCAGCTTCGAATCTTCAAACAATCTCGGTGCCCCAGGACGACAAGCCGAGGCTTGGGCAGCCCATCACAACCGGGTGAGGCCTGGGGCGTGGGGGCGCCGAGCCTGGGGCAGGCGGCACGGTGGGTCGAGCGAGCACGGACGCTGAAGGCAGATCCTGGGTTTGGACGTGGACTCTGCCCACTTCTCCAACCGCTGACCTGGAGATGCCGGCCCTCCCCAAGTCTGTGGAGGGGGTGAGGAGGTGGGACCGGCCTCACAGGCTGCTTTCGGGGCTGGAGAGTCATGGACAGAAGGGCCGGGTACACAGTAGGTGCCAAGTCAGTGCTGGTGCGTCCTGCTCTCCACTGTGAGCTCTCTGGGCAGAGACGGGCGTCCTGCTGCTCCGTGCCTCAGTTTCCTCATTCACCATGTGTGTGCTTGCGCACGCCCGGGTGCACCCCTGCTGCGGAGGCCGCGGTCCCAGCACTGCCCCGGAGGTCATGGCTGCGGCTCTCCCCAACCTGGTGGCGGCTGGCAGGTTGCTGCGTGGCGCACGGCCTCCCCACCTGCTCACAGACCGATGCCCTGAGCCTGGGGCTGGCCCATGGATCACACACCTGCGTCCCCACACTGGGACGGCTCCCTGGAGTGGGCCCCCAGATCGGTGCCCTGGGCAGCCAGGGGCGCGGGGGAGCATGGAGGAGGCGGAGGCCACGCCTCTCAGCCACGCTCAGGGTGAAAACAGCCACGGAACAGAGGCATGAGAGGAAACAGCCATCGCTCCTGCCTGCACGGCAGCCGGGACCATGGGGCGGGGGGCCTGTTCCGGGATGTGGGGGCTCCGCTGCCTCAGGGTGTGCCCGGGACGGCGGCAGGTGGCTCAGGTGGCTTTAAGGTGTCAGCGTGTTTGAAGCCCGAGGCACCACTTCCATCGTGCTGCTCCCTGAAGTTGCAGGCGGAGGGCCTTCCGACACTCAGAGATCCCAGCCTCTGTGGGGCAAAGCCTCCTGCCATGAACCAGCGAGTGGAGAGTCAGAGCATCGCCCTTGCTCCCCTACCTGGCCCCGTGACGGAGGTCGAGGCTCTGATGGTCAGTGTGTGTGCAGCCCAGGGTCACTGGGCTCCAGCTGGGTGGCGTTGCCTTAGGGGGGCACTCAGCACCCCGGTCTCCGTCTGCCGGGGCCTCACTTATAGCGTCCAGGGGGCGGGGTGGCTCCCTTCCCCGGCGCCTTCCGTGGCATCCGCTCGTCCACACTTCTGGTCTCGTGGCCCCCTGCACACCAAGGGGGACACGGCCCCTCGGCAGACACCGGGCCACGTGGCTGTGTGCCCAACCCCGCGGCCATCAGCGCCCTCGGCTCTGCTGGAACGGAGTTGCTGAAGCGAATGGGAGAGAAGATGGGGACTCTGAGTCCCGAGTGTGTCACGGCAGGGAAGGACCTACAAGGAGACCGGGGACCCTCAGCAGGAGCCGAAACCCCGCGCTCCCCTCTGATGAAACCCCTGACAGGCCTGGGCGTGCGCATGGGGAGGGCTGGACCCCCCGACGGGGTGCCCTGCAGCCGGACACACGGGTCCCTTGTGGCAAAGGTTCTGTCCTGGGGAGAGTTCATCAAGGGTTTAATCAAATATAAGGACAACTTTTTTTTTTTTTTTTTTAAGAGAAAGCTGTGACTGGAGAAAGAGCCCCTTATCTTTGGGGGGTGGGATGGTGGGCGAACCCCTCCCTCTTTCTACTTCTTGGTATTTGATTTTTTTAAAAACATTTTATTTATTTGAGGGAGAGAAAGGGGAAGACAGGCAGAGACAGCGAGAGAGCAGAGACAGGCGGAGACAGCGAGAGACAGCAGAGACAGGCGGAGACAGCGAGACAGCGAGAGAGCAGCAGCAGGAGGAGGAAGCAGGGTCCCCCCTGAGCAGAGCCCGATGCGGGGTTTGGTCCCAGGACCCCGGGATCATGATCTGAGCGGAAGGCAGACGCTTCACCCGCGGAGCCCCCCAGGTGTCCCTTGGTGTTTGATTTTTGTTGTTATCACGAATAAATATCTGCTACTTTTTGTGGGAAACTCTGAGACAAGAGAACATTGTTCATTAATTTGTCCTTGATTTATTCATCCGTCAGACATTTACTGACCTGATCCCTCCTTCTTGGAAACCCTGGACCATGAGCAGTGCCGAATGCTCCGTCAAGGGCGCGGGGGCAGGGGGGCTCCGGGGGGCACGGTGCCCGCAGGTGGCCCACGAGGGGCACCTGTTTGAGCCCCGGCTCTGCTCCAGCAAAACCCTTGGCCTCTGCGTTCCCTGAGCCTGAGCCACGGCGGCCAGAGAGGGGACAGTGTGGGACACGAGGCGGTGAGTAGGCGTGGCTCCTGCCCACTCCGTCCCCCTCCGGCCCAGCGGGCACCTGGGGTGACCCCCTGCACTACAAAACTCAAGAACGGGTTCCCGGAGAAGCAGAGGGAGCCTGCGCGGTAGTGCTGGGGGCTGCAGAGAGGGCCCCACAGGTCCGCATGACCCGGGCCTGCTGCTCGCCGTCACACCCTGTCCCCTGTTGGCGGCTCGGCATGGGTGGGGTGCTGGACAGGCTGTGGGTGGGAGGTGGCCCTGCCCTGGAGGGTCTCAGCCCCTGCCCGGTGGATGGGAGGCTCGGGCACCCGCCTGGCCTGCCACAGGCCCACATAGCTCTCACCCTTCCTGGCCCAGGGCTCTGTTACTTTACTGAACCCCAGACCCGCACACCCACGGGGGACAGCCGTCTATGCCCTCCGACCGGCAGGTGCCGTGTGCCGTCCGCAGCTCACTTCTGTGAAGCTCAGAGGTTTGGAGAGTCCATTGCAACTGCCCACGGCTGTGAAGCCCCCGGCTTGGGCACTCCGCGGCAAGGCCAAGGCCCTGGTGCCAGCAACGTCCCCGTCCCCGTGGCTCCTGCGTGGTCAGCTAGCCCGGCCCGTGGGGACCAGCCGTCCCTCCTCTGCAGCCGAGGGACCCACATCCAGGCCTCCTGGGCCGCTCCGATCGAAGCCGTAACAAAACACAGAAATGAGGACGGAGGACGAGGACGTCGGCTCCCCTGCAGCTTGCTTGATCCGTGCAGCCACCACGGGCTTGAAACGGCAGCATTTGCTGGCGATCGAGGGGGTCCCGACGGTGTGGCGGCGTCACACAGCTGCCCGCGGGCGCGCGAGAGCGTGAAACCCAGCTCACGCAGCGCCGGGAAGACGGGGCTTGTGAGTGAAGCGGGCTGGCTCAGGGGCGAGCCTTGGGGTGCGGTGGGCCCGGAACGGGGGGCTGCCTCTCCTGGGCAGCTTCGGCCCCACGGCGGCCCTGCCTGCCTCCTGGTGCCGGCCGGCAGCCGTGTCTCCTGCAAGCATACCTCGCAGTCGGTGCCGCCGCGGAGACGCCCTCCAGCCAAGGTCTACAAACGCCTCCTCAGCGGACTCTGGGGACTTCCCGGACGGGGAACGCAAGGATGCTGAAGGGGAGCACGCGCCTGCGAGCTACACCCCTGCGGTTCCACCCTGCGGGTCCGCACGCCAACCACAGGCTGCCGGGGCTCTGGGGGCGCTGGGCGGGTGCAGGTGGGGGCGGGCGGTGGGCAGGCCCCCTGCAGCCCTCGCCGCTCTGACCCTCCTCTGCCGTGTCTGCGGGGGCCGCCCGGGCAGAGTTTGGGGCGGGGAGCCTGGGGTGCCAGGACTCGTGGGGGCCCCTGCCTCGCCCTCCTGCCAGCCTCCCCTTCTCTCCTTTGCTTCTCTAGCACATCCTGGGGCTGGAGCCGGCACCACGCAGGCCGCCCTCTCCCTCTTCCCGCTGTGAGCCACGCTCAGGGCACCCTGCCGCGGAGGGGCTGGGTCCCTAGTTCCTGGCCTTCACCGTCGCCCTGTTTTGCAAGGAGATGGAGCCGTCTTGGCCCAGGGGACTTGCCGGGCTCGGGTCACCCTCCCCCGGGTGGTTGGTGTCCTCAGCAGTCGGGCACGCCACATCTTCATCCCCTTCCACAAATGGGAGCACGGCTCAGGCAGGCCCAAGGTCACGCGGAATTCAAGCCACGTGGCTGTGGAGTTCTGCTCTTGACCGAGGACTCGGGGACAGTGGCTGTCGGAGAGGCAGGCTCGGAGAGGTCCTTGACAGATGGTCTTTAGGTGCCGGAGGTAAACGAAGGGCAGGACAGAAGGCAGGTCGCCGTCAGGGCAGAGGGCCCGAGAGGCCAGGGACAGGAGACAAGCCACAGGGCTGCTGTGCCAGCCTCAGTGTGGGGCAGACGAAGAAGGGACCGGGGTTAGAAGGCCAATGTAGACCCTGGTACGTGACTGTGGGCGGTCTGGAAGGGGCTGGACTAGATAGCCCCGACGCCCTGACCTGTCCACCGTCCGTCCGTCCACCCCCCCACCGATTTGCTCCCCCCCATCCAGTCACTCGTCAATTATTCTGAGGGTCTCCTGTCCGCTGCGCACCTTTCTGACCTCGGATGGCCCGGGGAGATGGAGAGGGAGGACAATTTACCAAGATACGACGACACGGTCTCTGTTTTTGAAAGCAATCAGACTCGGCAAAGAGCCCGTCTCTCTCGAGGGAGAAGCCCTGGTCTTGAAGGGAGGCAGGTGGCCGGCGGGAAGAGCGCTCGCGCAGTCCGCACCGCACCGGGGAAACCGCTTTCTCGACCTCTCTCAGGGACCCTCATTCCTTCCCGGGCCGCTCAGCCCCTCACCGCAAGGCGGCCCCTCCGACTGGAAGCTGTATCCGACTTCCTTCCTAAAGCTCAAACTTACGGCTGCATTTCCCCTTCCCCGAGGGCCATTCATACTCATTTTCTTTGACATTATAATCACGGTCATCAATCACAAGAATAAATCAGCAACTGACTGTCTTTGGCCCAGACTTGAGATCCCCACGCCCCTGTGGAGGCCCTTCGGCCCGAGACTGTCTCCTCCTTCGAGCTGGTGACAGCTCGGCTCACCCCTGCCCACCCCCGCCCAGCTTGGTGGCGCTCAGTCCCTCTGGGTCGGGCCGTCCGGCGGGCACCATGGGCGGGCACGGCTTCGAGCGCGGCGTTCCCGCAGCTGCGGCCACCCAGCCGCTCTGAGCTCATCCCGAGTGCCCTTGTTTTGCGGCTCTGGGGCTGTGCAGGGGCAGACCGCGGCGTTGCCCAGGGCCCCGTTGCGGAGAGGACAGGTGGATGGGGGGCCACGCCTGACCTGGGGCTCACGACGACAGGGAGATTATGTTCCGCGGCAGGGAGCGGGGTGGTCGGGTCGCCCACGTGTCTGGTGGGTGCGCTGTGGTGCCCAGGGTGCCGGGGGCGTCGGAGGAGGCCAGCAGGGATGGTGCCCCACACTTGGGCTCTGTCCCCAAGCACTGTGTCCCTCTCCGACCCTGGTTTGAGCGGGAGGTGACGGGCTTGGACGAGCCAGGGCCAGGACCCCTTTCCTGCGCTAGCATCGGTCCCGTGCCCCGAAGCGCAATTAAACCAAAAGGCCCCACACCTCTGAGGAATATAAGTGCTTTTAAGAGGCGATTATGCAGAATTGTGTCATTATTGCTTCCCGAGTGCTCTGCCCTTCCCTTGCCCTGACCCGGCAGAATCATTTCTCCGCTCCCGTCCGAGGGAGGGGCCGCGCCTCCCCAGCATCCAGGCGCCGCAGCCCTGGCCTTTGGCTGCCGGGCCAGCGCTTCCCAGATGCAAGGGGAGGGGCAGTTCTCCCTGGGGGAGACGTCCCCCTCCCCAGTGGTCGGGGCGTGCACAGTCCCGGCCCCCAAGTGCCGGCCTCTCTGCGGACTTGTTGACCGGTTATTCACTCGGCAAACGTTGTGCAGCCCCAATGCTGGCACAGGCCTGCAGGGGCCCGCGGGAGTTGCGGGATGCCGGGGGTGGGGGCGTGGGGGAGTGGGGCAGGGGGCGGGGAGGGTCCATGAGGCTGAGAGCCCACCCTGGCTGGTTTCTGCTTCGGGGTGTGCGGGGTGCCCCTCACAGGGGCCCTGGTCACCCCAAGGGGAAGGGGTCTCCGTGGTGGTGGGTGTGAGCAGCCCAGCTTCAGGGTGGACCCTGACGGTCATGCTGCAAGTGCTCAGCAAACCCGAGGCTCTGACAACAGCTGGAAGCCAGGAGTGGGTCCTGGTGATTGGAACCTGCTTCTCCAGGGGCCGGAAGGGGGGCCCTGCCCAGCCTGGAACTTTCTTCACTGGCTTCTCCCCTCCCCACCCCTTCCCCCCATGCCTCTGCCCACAGCACCCCCACCCATCCTGCCATCTCCACCCGGCATTCCCCTCTTGCTGAGCAGGGCTGAGAGCCCACCAGGTCCTGGACTTTCGTTCCCCGCCCTGTCTGGGGCGGTTGTCCCAGGGCCCGGAGCTTTCTTTCATGTCTTCTCCTCTCTGCCCCTCCGGCTGTTGCTGTGGCTGCGCCTGCCGGGCCCCAGCCGCTGTCTCCCGTCCCTGCCTGCTGAAACAGTCGGGCCCATCGCCCCCTGCCCGGGACCCGCCGCGGCCCCCCCGCTCAGAGCACAGAGCGACCTCTCCAGCTCTGAGGCCGCCTCATTCGAGCCCAGGACCCCCGTGCATTCTGCCCAGCGGTCTTCCTGGCCACTGCGGGGACAGGCTGGGCACGACCCACGTGGGTCGCGGATGGCTCTTCTGCCTGGCCCTGCTCCCCAGGTTCATCCGCACCCACAAGTCTACCCACTGCCTCTCACCCTCTGTCTCAGACAGACCTTCCCTACAGGAGCACCTTGGCTGCGTGAATCCGGTGTGGTCCACGGGCCACAGGTGATGGCGGGAACCACAGCGAAGTCTCCCTCCCTCTGGTGGCCCCGGCTGTGGGGGCCCGACCCTCTCATTATTAGGCTGAGGGAGTTGGTGCAGACTCCTCGGGGCTCACCCTGATAAGTCCCGCGAGCCTCTCGGGGACTTCTAGGGGTCCGGAGCTGTGGAGTCTTCCAGAACACGGCCGAGGCTGCTGGGCTGGGTGCCGCACCTGCGGACGCTGGGGTCCCCGCTGGACACACAGCTCTGTGGGGGCAGCTGAGGGGCTCAGAGGAACACAATGGAAGGGAAGACACATGCCACTGTCCTCTCGCCACGGAGGGCTTTCCTAGGACACGGGGGCCAGGAGGTGGGGGACACTGGCTTGCCAGCTAGAGTCCAATTCAGGAAAGAACTTGCTGCTTGTCAGGTCTGTTCCAGAAAGGAACGGGCCGTGCTGGGGAAACTGCCATTCTCAGAGGTGAGTAGGCGCTGGGTGCCCTTCGTGGGGGGCACGGCACAGGGATTCCGACAGTGGGTGGCAGAAGAGACACGAGATCACGAGTCTTGGCCCGGATTACGATCCCGAGCGACCACCACTCAGGTCTGAGGCTCTGGAGGTGGGAGCTTCCCGGCACTGGCGGGGCTGAGGGCTGGGGGGAGGCAAAGCGGCCAGGGAACTGAGGGTGGGAGACGTCGAGGTGCCCCGCCAGCCTCTTGTCCCGGTGTCCCCACACTGATGGGAGGTTCGCGTGCCCATGGGGGGTCACGGTCTCATGCCTGGGAGTGGGCTGGCCGCAGAGCTCCCTCACACAGTAGAACAGGCGTGTGCGGGTTCCAAGTCCTCCCTCTCGGGGTGCCCCATCCAATGGGAGGGACAGGACCCCATTTTGGGGGCGACACTGCATGCTGATGAGGGACATAGAGCTTTTCCTAGGTTCCCTGGGGAAAGCTTGACTCTGGTTCAATGCGGGACCTCTGAGTCAGGTGCCGGATTAGGAAAGTGTGGACTCCAGAAGCAGGGTGAGTAATTCTCATCATCAGTATGTCCCGCCCACCATCGCCCCACCTGGGACATTGTTTACCGGATATCCAGACCTCCCCGGGCCCCGGTACATTCCCTGGCAGCCCCGCCCCCGGGAGCCGGCTTGGAAGGCAGGTGGGGCCCTGCCCAGGCTCCGTCATCCGCCCGCGCACGGGCTGCGCGCACGGGCTGCGCGGCGGGAACCGGCCATGCCCCGAGGCTCGCACGGAGGTCTGGCGGTCCCAGCGGCTCCAAGTCCGGCATCAGACCAGGAGGAGAAGCTCCGAGCACCGTCGCGGTCCCTGCATCCCCACTGACCCCTCATGGCCCCGTGGCCTGCCCGTGGGGGGCTGTCAGGGGACAGTGGCCTATGCAGTGCGGTTGGGCCCCGGACGGATTCTTGACGCCTCTCCCAGAGTCGAGGGGCTTGTTCAAGTACGTCCCGCTGGCCCGGCCGGGAGCTCCAGGGCTCGCCACACCGACACCTTCCTCTCTCTGCCGCTGTGGTGACGTCCACGCCGGCCGCGGCCGTCTGCCGGGCCCCTCCGCGTGCAGACCTTCCTGGGCGTTCAGGTGCACCATGTGCTCTGCTCTGGGGATATTTCCCTTTATCGACGACCCTGTGACTTTCCCCGAACCCCACGGCAGGAAAGGGGCAGAGCCCACAGAGCTCCAACCCCCACCCCCGTGTTCTGGTCCCCGACCACAAGGCTCTCGCGGGAGTGGCCTCCATCTCCGCTCAGGACCGCCCGTGGCACCCCCTCCTCCAGGAAGCCCGCTCTGACGGTGCGTTACTTTTCTGAGTCCCACAGCACGGGAGGCAGTGTTTCCGTCCCGACCCCACCTCCAGGGTGCGACGGACGTGCGTCTCCCCGCAGGGGCTGCTGATCCTGAGAGCGGGTTTCCTCCTGTGCTGGTTATTCCCAGCTGGCCAGGGAGGACGGGCTCATGGGAACACTCCGAAGTATTCCCGCTTGGTTGCACGGTGGACCGTGTGCCCGGACCGCGGCCAAGCCCGGCCCTGAGCCTGGGCGCTGCCGCCATCTTCTGGGTACCCTCAGCCCTGGGGGGGGGGGGGCGCGGGTAGGCTCAGGGGCTGTGTTGGGCAAACAACGTCCCCTGCTGAGGGTCTGCTGAGTGCAGAGCGGTTCTCGTCAGTGACGTGGTGCTGCGGGGCAGGGCCAGAGGAGGGGAGGGGCAGAAGGGGAAGGTGAGGCGGGTCCCCCAGCACACTCTGCAGCCCTGAGCCTCATGCACGCTTAGGGCCCTGTGAGGGGGCCCAGGAGCCCCTGTGGAAGGTGGAGGTGCAGGGGCCGTCCTGGGGCTGCTGCTGGCTGCCAGGGGTGGGGACGGGGCCCTGATTCCGCAGGTCTCTAGGACCCGGCCAGCATCTGCGCGGAGGCGCACCCTCCTCTGCCCTCTCCCGGGAGTTTGCGGGGCTCTTCGCTGTCCCCTGCCTGCCTGCCTGTGACAGTAAACACTGTTTGGATCCAAAGCAAATTGGCTCTAATTAGCCAGATTACAGCCTGAAGGAGCCCGTGGAAAGGACGGTTCTTCCCACGAGGGTGGGGGTGGGGCCTGACTAGTGCGGCGGCCACGCAGGCGCCCCGCTTTCCTCACACTGTCCTCCTGCGCGGAGCACTCCCAGACTCAAGACCCATCCTCGTAAACTGTTCGGCTGGGCCTGGAGCAGGCTGTCGGGCGTCGTGCTCCAGGGTCTCACAGTGGACAGACAGAGCCCGCTCGCCGAGGCCATGCTTTGTCTCAGTAGAGGCCATCAATGTTACCTTGACTGTTGTCTTGACTACCAGCAAGCCTGAGAGCTACAGCATCGCTCTTGTCCCTGCCTCCACCGTCACCACGGGCACCGCCACCTCCACCGTCACCATCACCCCAGACTACACCACCTCCACCGTCACCATAGACAATAGCACCTCCACCGTCACCATGGGCACCGCCACCTCCACCGTCACCATCACCGTGGGTACCACCACCTCCACCATCACCACGGGCTCCACCATCCCTGGACTGGATATTCCCCATGTGGTCCTCCAGATCTGCTCTCCTCTGATCTGTGTCTGAGCTGTAGAGCATGTGGCAGTGAGCTACTTCCTTCCCGTTCGGAAGAGGTGAAGGAAGGCTACTCCAAGAGGAGTGGGAACGGGAAGGAGCCGCAGGTGTGAGCAGGTGCAGCGGAGAGCGAAGGCTCAGGCCTGTCGGAAGCGTGGGGCGGCTGTAGGCTCCCGCGTAGCAGGAGATGTCAAGCGGACACTCTGAACACCGCCATCAGCCTCCGCACGCTGACATCCTATACAATGAGGTCACAGTAGCCCAGTCAGGAAGAGGTCACGGTGGCACTTCCTTTAGGATTTCGTGCTTACGGCAGCATCAGGGCAGACTCTGGGGACAGGGGACGCCCAGAGGTGTGTGGAGGGCTCCTCCCCGCTCAGCCTCTACCGGCCCCTGGAGCCTCCGGGAGGGGGGTGGGCTGTTGAGGTGGGGGATTCTACAGCTGGGCCTGGAAGTCAGAAGGGAGGTGCCCTGCCTGGAGACGGTACCTTTGCCCCAAGGCCTCACCATTGCCCTCTCCCTGTGGTTGATAGGGCCAGTCCTGGATCACTCCAGATCACTCCAGTTCCAGATCATTCTAGATCACTCTGGACCACTCCGCCTTCTTCCTCCAAGTGCCCAGCTCAGGAAAGCGAGTGCCAATGCTGGACTATCTAGGATGCTAACATCTCTTGGGGCTCATTGTGGGGGCACTGGAACCCCCTGGGTGCTGTTTGGTGCAGACAGCGGGAGGAGGGGCTGCAGGGGCTCACAGTGCCCAGGACGGGGTGTGCGTGGGAAGGCCGGCCCGTCAGGGGCCTTTGGGAAGGGCTCACTCCTCCCCACGCCCGCCCGTGCAGACAGGACAGCCAGCTCCATGTGAGCTCTCGACAAACAAGGAATGTTTCCTGTGTGAGGCTTGCTAAATCTGGCCACACTTCTATGTCCCCTGACCCAGGATGGTAGGAGAGAGGCTCTGGCTGAGGCTTGTCAGCCCTGTGGACCCCTGGGCTGGCCTCAGGTGGACAGGCGGAAGGTTCTCAGCAGGCGGAGGACTCAGGAGGCCCAGGCAGTGGCGGGAGGCGGCCCCAGGCCCCAGTCTGACGACTCTCCCCGCTCAGAACAATGTGTTTTGTAGACCTTGGAGACGGGGGACAGACCCTGGCCTGTCTCTACCCTGCCTGCCCCGGGGCAGGGGATGGATCTGCTCCCTTTGATCCCCACACCTCGGCCCCGTAGGTCCCCTCGCCCAGGAAGAAGAGGCGCTCCAGAGGGGCCGACGTGGAGCCCTGTGGGGCCAGCCGCCAGCCGCACGTCCGCGCCCATGTCTACCTCCGGGCAGCCTGGGCCTCCAGGGTGAGGACGCCCGCTCGATGCCCCGGTGTGCTCCCAGCACCTTATGGCTCCGGGCTCGTTGCACAGAATGAAACATGGACGGGAACTAAACCAGGAACAAAACCATCTCCCCTGTTGGTTTAGGGCATTGAATTTAAAAATCTTTTCACTGTCTAAGCACATTTGATCTGCAGAAGCCTCCCGTCTCCAGCTCCCTGGCGGACGGTGGGGTGAGGCGCCGTCACCCCCACTGAGCGGCCTGGAAGGCCCAGGCGGGGGAGGCGAGGTGTCTCCGGGAAGGCCGCCCAGAGCAGGGCAGAGCTGGGGGCCCTCGGCCCTCCCCAACACCCCTCTGGGTGCCCCACCACTCTTCGGGCGCTCTCTGCCATGGGGCCCTCGCTGTCCCCCAGGCACCCCCACGGCGGCCAGCCTGCACCCCCCGCCCCCGCCCTCTGTGGTCTTGCACACCCAAACTGCTTCCTTTTGCAGGTGACGGGATCACATCTCCCCTGTCAGGGTTCCTGCCTGGTTCCCCGATGTCCACCTTGGAGGGGTGGCCCCGAGGTGGCTCAGAGAGCAGGCGGGCATCACACGGCCTTCCTGGAGGGCAGGGCTTGCGTGGCTGGCCTGAACCCACTCTGTGTCTCAGCATGTGATCTTTGGAAAGTCCCCTGACTCACGTGAGCCTCCGTTATCTGGCCTGTAAAATGGGGGCACGGCTAGGTGGGTCTTGGATGCGAGAACATTCGTGAGTACGGCCAGCTCACAGGGACATTCACAGAGTAACAGCCCCTCGTGCCTCTTGCTCCGCACGCTCCTAGAGCCGGCAGACGCATGGAAGGTGCGGGCCACGGCGGGAGCGGGCCTGGCAGCACCGGGGTCGGAGGCCAGCCCTGGGGACGTAGGCCCCGTGGGGCATGTGCGGCTCACACTGCCTCTCCGTCTCCAGGCTTTGCCCAAAGTGCTCCCAGCATCTGTGGGTCTTCTCTCCGCAGTATTTCCTCCAGGAGCCTCTCAGGGGTCTGAGCGCCCGGCGATAAGAGCGCCCGCTTGTTTTATTCCGGCCCGAATAATGCATAAACATTTCAAATCTCCTTGGCTATGCACGAGCGCGTCCTAGAGAAGCAGAGAATCAACAGGACCGGGGCTGAGCTGCCGCTTAACACCACACCGGAGAATTTCAAATCATTTCCACGACCGGCAGCTGTCCCTCCGCCCGCGTGTCCCGGCGAGGGCAGCCGGCGCTTGGTTTCCAGCACCCGAGGGGCGGCCGGTGGCCTGCGGGTCCTGGCTCTGCTCTTGTCCTTTCTCTTCCTCCATCCGTGCTCCGTCGCCCGCTGTGCGCGACGGCCGCAGCCCGGACCATCTGTGAGCAGGGAGCTTCTTCGTGTTCTCCAGGGTGTGAGGTGCGGGTAGACCCACGGGTGGCCCCTTTTCTGTTTGCTGTCTGCTGCGGGCATCAGACGCACCCCTGCCCGGCCAGGCCTGCGTCCCTCTCCCTGTGCTCGGGCAACGGAATCAGACTCTTGGCCTTGTGTCTGCAGCTTTTAAAAGGGCCCCAGAAAGGGCACCAGGCGAGTCACAGGTGTACATGGGGTGGGGGGGATCCTGACACAGGTGGGCTTGGGAAGGTCCGGGGAGGAGTGAAGGTGAGCGGGTCGGGGGCTCCACAGACCCGGACGGAAGAATCGATCCCTCCTGGGACCTCAGACGGAGCCTGGCAGGGCTGCGGGGTCTGGGGTCATCCTGCCCCATGCAGAGCGGGGGCAGGTCCCCTGGCTCCAGACGGGCCTCCCGCTCTCGGACCAGTGTGCTCATTTCTGAGGGGGAAGACAGAAGGCTCACAGGCTGGACCCGGTGGTCACTGGGCAGCCCCCGGGAGCCCAAGCATCCTCCTGAGCTGGGCACCACTCAGCAGCCACGGCCCCTAATCGGCTTGTTAGCCGCCTCCCCTCTGCTGTGCTGGAGCTGCCGTGGGGCAGAGCAGAGCCCGGTGGTGGGCCCGGCTCACAGCAGGACAGACGTCCACTGAGCTTGGCCGGGGAGGCAGGCTGCAGGGGAACCTAGGGAAACCGCGGTGCCGTGCTGGTGTTGGGGGGTCGCAGCCAGCCTGCCACCAGCCCCGCCTCCCCAAGGGGCCGCACCTTTCCTCGCTCTTCCAGCGGGTTGAACAGTCCCCCTTAAATTTTTGTCCGTTCCGAACCTCGGGGTACGAGCTGACTTGGAATCTGGGCCTTTGCAGGTGTGATCAAGGTCAAGAGCTCACGATGAGGCCAGGCTGGCTCGGGGAGAGATGAGAGCCGGCTGTCCCTCCACACCCTGGTCCTCTGACCACAGCACAGAGACCGAGACCCCGGCCAGCCTCCCAGGGCCGCGGCTGGCCCGTTTGGCCGTGAGGGGACAGCTGGTGACGTGGCCCAGGGCGAGCTTTGCCTTGGGGATGGAGGGATGGATAAGAGGCATTCGCAGGCCCGGGGCAGAGTGAGGTGGAGATGCGGCCCCGCGAAGAGGAGGGAGCCCCCCGAACTTCGGAAGCTTCCTGACGGGCCGGGAGGTGAGCGAGGCGTGAGCTCCCTGCGATTCATGCCCTCGCCGGCTCCTTCCTCCCGCGGTCAGCAGGTGGGCCCGGCGTGCCCCGTTCCAGATGCCAAAGATGCCGTGTGGAGCAGCGGGAGAGGCAAGGCCTGCCCCCAGGTTCACCTCCTAGAGGAGCCGGGGGCTGTGAAGATGGGTGTCGGACCGCCTGGCAGGGAGGCGTCCGCAGACTGGGTGGCAGGGACGGCTTCTTGAGGAGGGACTGTTTGGGCTGAGACCCCATGATGTGAGGAGATAGCAGCGCGAAGATGTGCAGAAAAAGAATCTGAGAAGCAGCAGCGGCAGAGCAAAGGCCCTGGGGCAGGAGTTTAGGGGCAGAGTGAAGGTCGTGGGACACAAGGTGAAAGAGGCTGGTGTGGGGGGGCGTTGCGCCTGGCCAAGTCCTGGGCCTGGGGCTGGCTGGGGACGGACCGCCTGGGGCCTTTAGTGCTTGGAGAGGTGGGCTGACTGGGAGAGCATGGTCCCCTCTGGTCCAGGCAGGGATGCACAGCCATTACGGGAGCTGAGGGACTCCTGGGCCAGGCAGGAAGGGCTTCAAGGGGAAGAGCCACTGAGGCCGGGAGCCCTCGGCAGGTTCTGGTCGGCGGGTCCGCTGGGCAGGCCTCCGGCGGAAGGGGGAAGACGACCAGTCCCGTAGCTGCGGCGGGTTGGGGTGGCAGGAGGGAGGCAGCCCAGGGAGACGAGGCCGAGCAGGAGCCCGCAGCTTGGTGAAGCCAGCCCCTGCCGTTGGTGGCTGCGCCTGGAGGGTGACACGTCCCCTGTGGGGCTGGGGGCAGGGGGTGAAGGCGTAGCAGGCGCTGAACCGTCGGGCCATGGCGACCGCGGCTGGGCTGAGGTAGGAGTGCCCCCGCGGACGTCTCGGCAGGCAGGCTGCCTCCCCAGACCAGAGGGGCTAGACCCAAGGTGCGGCCACTCCTGTCCCGGGCTTCGGGAGGCCCCGGGGCTGCCCCCCACAGAGAGTACCCCCCTCCCGTGTTCACGGCCTCACCACGCGGGGCCTCCTCCGGGCTACGAGCAGGCTGGGCCGTGGGCCTTCCGTTCCCTCTGCCCAGAGGCTCTCCAGCCAGGTGCGGGGGTCGTCTCCTCACCCCTGCCGGGCGTGCTGAGCGGGCGTGGAGCTGCCCTCCCCCGGCTGCATCCCCGCCCCTGTCCAGCCTGCCGTCCGCACTGCACGCGGCGATCTCATTCCCCAGCCACTTCCTCCCCTCGCCCACTCCCCCCCCCACCCCAGAGAGTGGACTCACGGAGATGAACCGGATCACATGAAGGGCGCTGAGTCCCGCTTGGGGACAGAGCTTGAGGACGGCGGTTCCGGCGGCTCTGTGTGCGACACCTGCCCTGTTGCTCAGACCCCGGGGAGGCGACGGGAGAGGGGGGTGAGCAGGCTGGGCATGGGGGTGCCAAGGAGACGTGCTGGGTGTCCCCCGCGCCCTCTGAGGCAAGGTCAGAGCCGTGGCCGTTCGAGTCCCCATCCTCCAGGTGGCGGAAGAGACCCCAATGTTCTGGAAGTTTCCGTCACGTGGGATCGCTGCTCATGGGGCTGTGTGCAGGTTGTCTGATGAGCTGAAGCTCTCGTAGGAAGACGTCAGGACCCAGGGCGTCGCTGTGTCCTGTTCACCCGGGAGCCTTGTGGACGAGCCCCTCTACGGCCACGGGGTCCGGAGCCCCAGCGGCTCCAGGGAGGGGCCGAGGCCAGGGGCAGCGACACACAGGGGAGGAGCTCTAGGCTGGGCTCCACGCTCGGTGGGGGGTCAGCAGTGTCCAACCCTCAGCTGGCCCGAGAGGGACACGCCCGACAGAGCCCGGGGGAGAGATACGGCCCTCTGGTTTTGGAGGGGAGACCCCTCCTCCCGGAGCGGCTGATGCCCGAGGGGCAGGACAGCAGTCGTGCACACCGCACTCTCCAGTCTGGTCTGGCCCTTTCTGCAGATGGGTCTGTGCGGCAGGACTTCGAACTGGGCTCCAGGTAAGCTGCCCGAGGATCAGGTGGGGTCCTGGGTGCCCCTCGGGGCTGCCCTGGGTAGGCCTGCACAGGCAGCCTCTTGCCTCTGGCTCTGGGCTTCTTTCCAGCTTTCTTCCCGGCAGAGCCCCCTCCCCACTGCTGATGGCTTGTCTCCGCGGTTGCTCACGGGCAGGAGAGGACCCGGCCTCCCGGCCCCGACTACTGCCTGGCTTGCTTATCACAACGTCCTCTCTTTCTGGGCGGAGCTGCCCGGGCCCAGCCTTGGGGAGCAAGGCTCCTTTCCAGGTCGGGACCTGCTCTCTGCCGTGTTGGACTGGGGAGTGGTGGGGGCAGGCCGGCCCCTCCCTGGACCTCAGCTTTCGGCCCGTAGCCCGAGAGAATAATGCATCCCAGGGGGGAGGCCAGGCAGTGTCCTGGATGGGAAACTTTTAGGAAGGACAGGAGCTCGCAAAGTGGGCCTTGGGGTGCCTGGGGCAAGGGCTCCTGGACGCTGGGGCTTCTCCTCAGAGGATCCCACGTCCCCAGGACGCCTGGATTTCTCTGGGGCCATAACGAGGGCTGATATCCTACAGCTTGGAGCTCGGGCTGGGTGGAGGGGGAGCTGGGTCACAGCCCAGGAAGTGCGGGTGTGCGCGTGCCTGCTGCAGTGCAGGGGGGCAGGTTCACCCCAGGCCTGGTGTGAGCACGGTCGTCCTTCCCGCAGTCTTGGCTAGGACACCTCTGCGGGCCCGCAGGTGGCAGGGTGGGGCAGAGGGGCTCGTGCCCTGTGTCCCCCACTGGATGTCAGCATCCAAGGACTGGGATCTCTGCCATTTTAGTCCGAGAGCCTAGAAGACAGCTCAGAAATGTAGGAAGTCTCCAGACAGGGGGTGGGGTGGGCAGAGCCTCTGCTCAAGGTGTCCTGGAGAGGACTGTCCTGAGTTCCTCGAGAGCAGGTTCAGCAGTGAGGTTCTGAGGCACCCCCTCTCCCACCCCCACTCCGCCAGGCTGGTCATAAGTAGGTAGCTGCCCAGTTACTCTCCCGTTCAAGAAACTTCCATGGCTCCTCTGGACCCACAGAGTGGGTCCTTCAAAGCTCAAGGATATGGCCGGGCACTAGTCCCCCCACCGTCCCTGAGGCCTCAGCTCTCCAGGTGCCCCCTCCGTGGTGCTCCTCACATCCTGTGCGCCCGCATCAGCCGAACTGGCTGTGCCCTCAAGGGTGCAGGCATGGACACCTTTGCAAATACTGCTCACCCTCCCTCTGCTACCTCCTGTCCCAAGTCCTTCCAAGGCTCAGTTCAAGCTCTGTCTTCTGGAGGTTGGTTCCAGGACCCCAGCCTTCTGCGGGGCCGGCCCGCTCAGATGCTCCTGCACCCTGCAGGGAGCCCTGGGACCATGGGAATGAACCTGACCTTGTTCCCGACTCCAGGAGCTCCTAACTCTGTGGGTTCAGTCCAGCCCAGGTGTCGTCTGACTTCATCTTCATGTGGGACGTCAGCCCCGCGCGCAGTGGGGATGCTATGAGTCTGCATTGCACAGACGAGGGAGGGAAGGCTCCATGAGAGGCAGCGGCTGGGTGAAGGTGCCCGGCTCTGGCTACGGCTCCCTGTCTGCGGCTGCTCCTCTGGGCTCGCTTCTGGGCTCGCCAGGGCCATGCTCCTTTCAAACCCGAGTTGCCCAGGGTGACAGGTTTGGCTGTCCCAGCTGCCACAGAGGGAGAATTACCTCTCCAGCATGGAGTGACTTATGTGATATGTCAACACGCCACCTAGGAGAGTAGAGAAACACCAGCAACGCCACTTTAATTACTCTTCTCAGATGAGGTAATGATCGTTAATGTGCACTGGATCTCATTAATTAACTCTCTGACTTTAATTAACTTCTTGCCTATTTCACCTGACATAATATATTATCACAAATGTCAACTTTGCAGAATGTTTCCTTCTTGGAACAAAATAAGATGCATCACACAATTGTTGCAATTTTGAGGCCATGTAGGACAGAAGTCCTTCGTGGGGGGTGCGAGTGCCGCCCATGCGAGACAGAAGTGTCTAGATGGAACAGAGTTTTCTAAACATCTACCAAAAATGCATCATCACCATCAAATTTGTTTCTAATCACACTATCGTGAGCCTTCATCTCCTTCAAGCACACGGCTAATGACAAACACAGCAGCAGAACACCCGAAAACAGCAACGGATTTGGGGGAAAAAGAAAGTCCTTTTATTTTCACCCGTGCCATCTCTCGGTTCCATTAGAGCGTGCCAGACGCACGAGATGAAGGTGGAGGACCCCCGACTCAAGAGGGTTTACCTTCGCTTTTTAACTTATTTGACCAACCGATACCCTATTGGTAATAGAGCCTGGAGAGACATGCAGAGAATAGGTTCACAGTCCTGAGAGCTCAATGCTTTCTCCTTTACTCTTGTCATCACCAGCATCACCAGTGTGACAACCACTGCCACCACCGCCACCATCATCACCACCGTCACCACCACCACCAGCACCTCGTCACCTCCACAACCACCATGACCACCACCATCGTCACCGTCACCACCACCAGCACCGCCCCGGCACCGGCACATGCTCCCACACCGTCCGTACGCATCACCCCTGCTCTTCATGAGGTAATAGTTGTCAACCCGATTCTCTCATTACCATCATCATCTCACCGCAGCCCTGGGACCCACACAGCCAGCATCGCCATGACCATCGCCACCACCTTCCGGTCCAGTCCTCCCCACTCTGAGCATTTCGGCTCCGCCATCACCGCTATCTTGGTCATGACAGGGACCTCGGTCAGCGCATCGTCACCAACTCAGGAGGACTCACAATGCTCCGTAGCACTAGGTTAGAGAAGGGGGAGGGGCTCACCCTCATAGCAGCAGCTGGAGAAGCCCAGAGTCCCCAGGTTCACCAGCCCTGCTCTGTCCCCACAGCCAACTCGTCCTGCTGGTGTTTTGTGACCACTGCTGTGCCACTCCCGTCTCCTCATCCCCTGCACCATCGCCAGGACCATTACTGCCCTCACTGAGGTGGCCTCTCTCTGTCCCTCCCTGTGCGTTCTGCAGCCACACGCCCAGACCTCGGTCACCTCAGGAACGACTGTGGGCTGTACCCCCTGCGAGCACGGACCAGATTTCCTCCCCCGTGTCTCTCACAGGCTCCACACAGGTTCTGGGGCTGCCAGACGGGAATCGAAGACGAGGCTGCACCGAAGTGGGGCTCACCTCGCGGTGGGGCTCAGACACAATGAGCAACGCGATTCTCTCAGCCGGGCCCCTGGGGGCGGTGCCGGGTCCCAGCACTGAAGTCATCCCTTGTGGGGTGCGGTGGCAACGTGACTTAGTCCTCGCCCCGCTGCAGCCAGAGTGTGGCAACCAGTGCAGCCGAGTACAGCGTCTCGGTGGGCGCTGAGAGGAAGCATGAGCCCTCATCCTGGGCCTGTGTCTAGCTGAGCCCCAGCACCGTCACCCTTAAACCTCCTCTGCGGGGGACGTCTGACTTTGTAGATGCAGACGTACCCCCTGCTCTACGACACCTGCATAGTATGCACACACACGTGACACACACGTGCATGACACATGTTCTGACACACACCTATCACACACGCACACATCACACACACACATCACACATGCACACACACATACATCATAGATGCAGACACACAAGCACATACACACAGGTGTGCACACACACGCACGTGCACACCCACGCCCAGTGCGCACACGTGCAGGTCCAAGCACAGGCCACCCCCCACCCCCACCGCAGAGCCACCGCCGCTCTCAGACATGTGGAAGGAGAGAGCGCGGAGGAGCGGTCACAGGATGCCGGGGCCGCAGGGGGGACGGACCTGCTGTGCGCATTTGGGTAAAACCCTTTGGTGGATCTCATGTTCCTTATTTGTCGACTTTTCGGAAGGTGTTTGTTAGGAGCCTCCTGTGGGCCGGCAGCTGGGGGGAAGGCTGGGTGAGGGCCCCCTCTAGCGTGCGGGTCAGCAGCCAGGGCTGCGTCCTGCTGGCTGTGCTCACGCTGTAGGGTCTGGGCTGGTGTGGCCGTGACGTGGGCTCGTCGGGACTGGGGCAGCGGTGGGCCTGGGCATCGGGAGGGGGTGGCACGGATGCCTGCTGGGGCGGCAGGGTGGTCCTGCCTGGACAGCGGAGGGCCCCGCCCACTCCCAGCCTCAAGGGCCTCTCGGTTCAGAGGAGGAAATGTTCTTGGAGCCAACTGACGTGGCTGCACGCGGGCCATGGCATTCGTGGTGGCAGGCCTGCTGTCACCCCGGGGTCTCCGCTGGTCCCGTGTTCCCGTGACTCGTTCATCCACACCAGCAGCGCCTCTCCCAGCAAAGGCGGTGATTGAGCTGTTGTGTCGGCCGGACCGTCTGATGGCTCTGGCCAGTGGGACGCTAGCAGACAAGATGCCAACTTCACATCTTCGCATGCCTGGGCTTGGCTTTCGGGCTTCTGTCATTGGTCATGGGAAGAGCGGAGCTGGTGGCCACGAGACCCCGAACGACAGACCTGCGGAGCGGACCCGAACCCATGGGAGCCTGAACATCACACGCCTGCTCCGTAGGCCTCAGCGCCCCCACGGTCCCTGCTGCCGCCAACCCTCTGCACCCCCGCAGGCCGACGCAGTCCAGCCACGGGCTGAGTAAGTCAGGGTCTTGTCAGGCTGACGGATGAGCCGAGCAGACTGGAGCCTCACGCGGAAAGCGCATCTTGCCGAAGGTCTGTCACCACCGTGTTGTGGCAGCCGGTCCCGTGGGCTCCTGGTCCTCTTTGTGGCCTTTACCGTCCGCATGATGCACGCCGGCCGTGTGCTGGGGACGGACAGGGTCCCTGCCCCCCGGAGCTCCGCGTCCGGTGGGGGACGCTCAACACAAAGTCCTACAAGGGGTCATAAGTGACGATGACGTCACAAAGTCGGTACGAAGGGGGTTCTCAGGGCGGCGGGAGCTCAGCAAGCCGGGGTTCCCGAGTGTCCACGGAGGGTCATCGGGAGCTGGGGTTCATGAACCCACGGCGGGGTGTGCAGATGGGTAACCCCTGGACCTTGCCCCACCCCAGCCCACGGGTTGAGGGGGCGGATGTGGTGTGCAGCCCGCTCGGGGTATCCAGGCGTGTAGTGTTACGGAGACGGGGTGGGGTCCCCTTGCCTCGCCTGGGACGCGCTACCGGGCCGGGGAGGGAGTCCTGGGTGAATACCCGGTTCAGCAGAGGTGGAGGAGGCCGGGCCAGGTGTTCTGAGCTCAGGGAGCCCTCGGACCTCTGCTCTCCCCCTTGCAAAATTAGTGTGGGTGTGGTCACCTGTAAGGCCCCGTTTGTCCCCAGAACCTGACCCCACGACAGTGAAGGGGGCAGTAGGCACCGGCCACACAGCAGCCGGGCCCCGGGCCCCGAGCACCTGTACTGGGCCGTGGGTGCTGTTCCCACACTCACGAGAACTCACCGGGTGTTTCAGGCGTGGGCAGGGACCCCCCAAATGCCGCGGCCCTTCGAGAAGGACCATGGTCGGGAAGCCAGCCCTCCTTCCGTGACAGGCGACCGGCCGAGAAGATGAGCACTGAGCCCCGGTCCTCAGGGAGAACGACATGGTCCAGGAGGGAGACCCTCGTGCGCAGAAGCTTCCAGCACTGGGCAGAGGGGAGGGCACCTGCCTCGGGTGCGGGGTGTTGGGGGTGGGGTCGGGGACGGGGTGAAGCGGGCGGGATCTTGTGCATGCCCCTTGTCCACGCACCTCACCTTGGAAGCTTCTGGGTCACCCCGGCGACTTGGGGGATGCCCCAGGGCCGGGGTCAAACTCAGTCTCTGCCTCCTTTGTAGGTAAAGTCGTGCTGGGACACGGGACACTTACCTGTTCGTCGGTCCCCCAGGATGGCTCTGGGGCTGCGACCATGGAATTAAAGTGTACGATGAATTCTGGCCCGCAGAGCCCGAAGCCTGTACCGTGCGGCCCCTGGCAGGAAACGTGTGCCAGGCCCTGTGCGCTGGGGGGCAGCAGGGTCAGAGTCCTGGGCAGGGCCCGAGGGAGAGCATGTGGAGGGACACCGGGAGGGCGAGGCGGGAATGAGCGTCTCCCGGGCACTGGGGAGCCTCTGACGGCGTGGAAACGACAGGGGCTCTCTCGCTTGGCTCCTCCCCAGTCTCCGCTGTGCCGAGCGAGCCCTGTCTTCTGCATGGTCTGGTCCCGACGCGTGGTCCCAGGGTCGGGGGGACCCGGCTTCCCCCGGGGGCCCTGGGCAGAGGCACCCTGACCGTGTCTTACTCTGTCACACGGAGGGGAGGGCTGGCCCCTTGTCTGAGGCTCCCAGGGGCCCCCCAAGACTAAGGTTTGGTGGACACACAGCCCCCGAGAGGACGTGGGTCCTGGCAGCCCTGGAGCCTGGCGGGTCTGATCCAGCAGAACGGGAGAGCAGGGAAGTCGCTCCTAAACACTAAATAATTTGTGTTGTGATGAATATGTGAGAGCGGAGACGCACAGGGACCGTTGGAAAGGAAGGACAACACTCCAGCCCCCCGACTCCTCCCAGCTGTGCCCAGCCTCTGGGGGAGGCAGCGGCTCGGGGCAGCCCCCGTCTCCCCGGGGTCCGGCGGGGGTGCTCACATGGGACACTTGGGCACAGGGCCCGGCTGCCCCCTGGAGGCCTAACCCTAACCCGGGGCCGGCTCCTCCCTTGGGCTCACACTGGGTCCCCCTGGCCCAGAGGCAGGGAGAGGTGCGGCAGGAAGGGCCCAGGGGCACAGAGGGCCTGCCGCGGTCTGCACAGAGTCTTGTCTCCATACGGCGGCAATGACCACGCCGGGTTCACTGGTGGCTGCCGGGGGCTACACTGACCCTGCCCGGCACGGGGCAGCCAATTCTCGGGGGCCAGAGGAATCGGGGGTGCCCAGCTGTCTAGGCACCGAAGCCAGACCCCATAGCTTAGTCCTCCCCCCGAAGGTGAAGAGAGAACCCGAGTCTGCTGTCTGGCCGCCTCTGCCTCCCGTCTGTCTTTCGGGGAGGAGGAGGGCAGGGGTGCCACTCCTGCTGGTCCACTGAGACCCCAGACCCAGGGCTGCTTTCTGCTCCTTTCACAGGACAGTAAAGGGGGGGCTGAGAGGCAGAGCGGCCCACCAAGGTCCCAGAGCTCTGCGCACCACGGCATGTGGCCCGTCAGCACCCATTCGTGGCATCCGTGTGGGCAGGTGGAGGCAGGTCTTGCCTTTGTGGATCCTTGAACCTTCTGTGCATTCCGGAGCTGGCCCCCGGGGGAGGAGGAGCCTGGGGTTAACGGGCTCCCCCCGCCCCAGTGTCTCCTTGGTCTCAAGTGGCCACAGTCAGGCCCATAGCCACCGAGTCTCCACAGAGCTAGACGCGGGAAGGAGCAGGGGAAGGTGAACGTGGTCCCCAGGAGGCGAGATGGAGCCCAAGGGTCTGCGAGCCCACAGCCTGGCCGGCCTCGTTCTCCCGCTGAGCCGGAAGATGGGGCAGGTGGTGTGCCTCATGACAGCTGGAGAAACCGAGGCACAGTTCACAGAGGAGAGCGGGCTGGGGAGGGGGCTGCCTGGCCACTCCCGCGGAGGGCAGGGCAGGGCCTCAGTGCCAGCTCCGAGTCTGGGGCTGCCCCTGCACACCCGGGCTGGCTCTTGCGTCCGTGGCTGACGGATCGCAGGGATGCCCCAGCCCTCGGCTCCATGTGGTGGGGGAGGGGAGGGCATTTCCAAACCAGCTTAGGACGGCCCACGTGGGAGAGCCGCGGGGCACTGGCAGGGGGCAGAGGAAGGGCAGCTGATGGCATCGAGGACATCCGGGACACTCTCCAGGAGGAGGCGGACGACACAGGGCACTGACCGATGGGTCGACGCTCAGTGAGGAAGACCGGTGGGAGAAAGAGCATCGTGGACAAGAGACCCGGCCCGTGAGCAGAGGGAGAGGAAGGGGCAGCCCGCGATCCGGGACAGGAAGGGGTCCAGTCCGGCTGTGGGGCGCCGAGCAGAGCTGCTGTCCGAGGTGACGTCACGCAGGAAGGCTCGGGCTCGGAGAGCTCGGCACGCAGGGCCCAGAGCCTCCCACCGCCCCCCTGATTAGATCGTGCGCAGTGGGCAGAGCGGCTCCCGAACCTTTTCATCCCCAGACCTAGAACAGTATTGGACCTACCGATCTCATGGGCTGGGCGGCCGGGGGGTTGGGTGAGGGGTTGGGTCAGTGAGTGAGGGTTGCATGGGGGGAGAGGGGGGCGGGTGGGTGTGGGCGGATGGACAGCGGATGGACAGACAGGCAGACGGGCGGATCGGTGGGGGACGGAGGGGTGGGCGGCGGGGGACGCTGCGCGGTCGGGTGAGCTGGACGATGATGCGTGACGGACGAAGGGGTCAGATGGGACAGGGACGGTGGGCCGACGGATGGTGGATGTGAGTTGTGGGTCCCGTCACTCCCAAAGCCCACAAAACAGAGGAAGCGGTTTCTCCCCAGGGTGCCGCTTGTTGGAGAGAACCCCTCCTTTTCCGCGAGGAGGTGGTGACTCCAGATGTGGGTTTGAATCCTAGCTGCGTCCCTCGAACCAGGCGACCCACTCCCTCCTTTACAGGGGTGGACTAGCCTCCAGCCTCCGCGTTTCCGAGCTCGGCCTGGGGACAGCTTGTACCTGGTGGTATGTGTGCGGACACGTACCACCGTGCGTGTTAGTCCGTGCTCAGCCAGCCAGTCGGAGCGCTGGGCAAGGTCGCTGACCGCTCAGCCCCAAACAGAGGAACGGCGCGGCCGAGGAGCTGGATGGGTGTCTGCCCGTCCTGGGCCGGGTCCTTGAGGCCAGACCCCATGATTCAGCAGGCGCCGAGGTCCCATGGCCCAGCTCAGGGCTGCCCCAAGCTTCCCACCACCACAGCCTCCTGGTGAGTGGGCTGGCGGGCCCGCAGCACAGCCCGGGGACCCCTGCTCGGCCTCCACCCTGCGGCCCCCACAGTCTGAACCCTGAGGAGAGGCAGACCCCTTCCAAGGGCCCAGGCTACCCCTCCATGGTTCCTCAGAGGCCCCTCTGGTCCTGCTGACATCCCTGCACAGAGGAGACCAGCCCAGACTGCCCCCCCCCCCATCGGACTCCTGGAATTCAGGCAGAGGAAGGGGTAGCAGCAGAGGAGGCTCCCACACCGGGGGCCCTTCTCCCTGGAGTGCCGGCCAGTGCCCCTTGCCGAACGTCTTCTCTGTGGGCTGGGGACCGGGACTCGTCCTCTTCCTGGAGGCTGGAGGGGCGCTGACCCTCCGGCTCGCAGGATGGCCAGAGCAGCCCTGCTCAGAACCCCTGCCCTGTTGGTTTGGGGTCGGGGAGGCCGTCTCCGTACTGGAAACTGGCCCCGTGTCCCGGGCTGGGCTTCCTGGTGAGTCTGCAGTGCAGAGGAGCCTTGGTTAGGATTCAGTGTGAATGTGGGAATGTGTAAAGCCAACGAGCGTGCACACGTGTGAGTGAGTGTGTGTGGGGGGGTGCGTGTGAGTACTTGGAAAGTGAGCGTGGGCGAGTGCGTCAGTGTGGATGGGTAGGGGCGTGGGAGTGTGTCCCTGACACCATGTGCCTCGTTTCCAGGACCCCGGGCTCCCCGGGGCTCCAGAAGGGCTGGGGCTGGGCTGCTCTGGGGCTGGTGGGAGGCAGGTGGTGGCCCTCGGCCTCCGGGGAGCCCAGCCTCCTGTCGCGCAGGTGCCCGCCTGGCCTCAGCCTCCCGTCTCCACCGCTCCTCTGCGGCCTGTGCCGCTGCGGGTCTGACCGGCTCTCCCGCCCTTCCCGCAGATGGCGGAGAAGAGAACGAGCTTTCGTGAGCTGGTCCGACCCCATGAATGTTTGATTCGTGCGGGGCTGCCGCGTAATGGTGTTAATTAAAGTTTGATGCCGTTGGAACAGCTAGCGGCGGACGGGAGCGCATCCAGGGTTGGGCGGCGCGCGCTTAGCCTCTGCGTCCCTGGCCAGGATCCCTGCGGGGTGGAGATGGCTGGTGGCTGGAAAAGAGCACACCCAGCGTTTCCCTGAGCTGGTGCGGAGAGCGGAGCCGGTGCCCCGCACGGTCTGCCCCAGGGAGCCCCCACTGCCTCCCTGCGCTGCGTGTGCGACTGCACCAGACCCAGCCCCGCCTGGCGGTGTGCGCAGCCCGCATGCTGGACGGATGCCCGCCGGCCTCCAGCCCCCCGTGCCCACCCTCTCACGGGATGGCTCAGGCGGCCGTGAAGGGGCCCTGGGGCCGATGGCTGGATGGCGGCTGGCCGACTGCAGCGCCTTGTTGAGCAAGACGGGCTTGTCCGCGGGGCTCCGTGCACAGCGTCTGCGGGAAAGGTGGGAGGCGGGGGTCCATCACCTCCTCCCCCACCTTCTCCAGGCCCTTGTCCTCTCGCCTTTCCCAGGATTGCGTGGGTTCTTTGGAGGTGGCCCTGAGCCAGCGGGCCCTTGTCTTTGCAGAAGGTGTCCCGAGAGAGGAGAAGCAATGCGGGGCTCCCCACGAGGGCACGGGGCTCCAGGCAGGTGGGCAGGACCGGCCTGGGTGGGAGGCGGCTGGCGGCTCACTTGCTGTGACTTTAAACCCTTCCCCCTGGGTCTCTGACCCAAGCCCCGGATTAAAGCATTCTTACACTCAGGGGGCCCTGAGCGCTCCTGCCCTGTTTTCTGACTTCAGGTCAGATCCTTGCATTCGTCTTACAGTCTGGTCCCTTATGTGTCTGTCCTTCTGTCTGCAGGGGTGACCCTCAAGGAACGTGGTCAGGGAGCAGGCCACGGAGAAGGTGCCACTGAGGCTGCCTGTGCCCCGTGCAAGGACATGAGCCCCAGGGGCTCCAGTCACGGGCTGACTTGTGTCACCCAGAAACACTCGCTGAGATCCTAGCCCCACACCTGGGAATGTGACTGTCTTCGGAAATAGTGTCTTTGGAACCCAGGAAAAGACAAGGTCATTCTGGGCCAGAGTGGGCCCTGACGCCAAGAGTGGCACCATGGACGGGTGGGTCCTGGTGAGAAGGTGACGTTTGGACGTGCACCCAGGGAGAGCGCAGGGAAGCAGGGCCCGAGGCTGGGGGATGGTCTGCATGCCCGGGAGCACCTATGAGAGGCTGCAGGAGAGATCAGGACAGATCGTCCCCTGGAGACCCGAGGGAACCAGTCCCACCGACCCCTGAGCCCGGGCTTCTGGCTCCAGGAAGCGAGGTGATACGTTTCTGTTGTTTTAAGCTCCCATTTGGTGGGACTGTGACGGCAGCCGTGGGAGAGCCTCGCACATTCCCCGTAGCGCTGTGATACTGCCCCGGCCCTGTCGTAGTGGGGAGGGCCCGGTGCTCCCCCAGCCTTCCCCGACCCCTCTGGCCATCTTGACCCGCAGGACCACTGCCCCCAGCCGCAGCCCCCTCTCAGGCACGTGGCTGTGCAGCTGCTTTGTTCCCTGGGCAGGGGGCTTTTCGAATCTCATGTAGTCCCCACGGCAGCATCGGAGGAAGGGACAAAGGCGTCCAGTTCCCGCCAGCACCTGGCCACAGAGAGGCACCGCTGGGCTCCGTCTGAACATAGCACGGAAGCCACCCCGGACAGGACGGCCACATGTGCGGCCCGGGCGCTGGCTGCCGCTGGAGAGATGGAGTCTTCTGTCCTTTGTTCTCGGGAGAGGTACATGCCCGGACGTGACAGCGCCGTGTCGCTTCGTGGGACGCTCCCTCGGATGCCGGGATCAGCCTTCACTGGCTGCTCTCACCGTCACTCGCTCTGTGGCTTTATTTCGCCGGGTGAGTGGGGACGAGGCGGTTGGTAACCACCCGTGACAGCTGCTGGATTGATATCCCCAGTCTCGGGGAGAGAGAGAGGGAAAAAAAGAAACACTTGATAAAAGTATGATTGAAGATTAATAGTTGTCTGCTGACGATTCACAATGAAACGGGCCGTAAAGAGATTACTCGTCTGCAGAGCCCAATCGCTCCCGGTGGCGGGTGGCCGAGAGGCCGCCGCGGGGCTTGGGGGGCCGGGGCTCCCTGGGATGGGCGGGACGTGGCTCAGCCCCCCGCGGGAGGAGGCGACTTCAGGAGCCGCGGCCGGGGACTTGGAAGAGTCCCAGCTCGGGGAGGGCGGTGGAAATTGCTTTGGAAGTATTTATTTATTTATACTCTGCCGTGTTCCAGGAAGGATTTAAAAAGGCTTAGAAATTGCTTTGTGTAAGACGCTCCGGTAATCCTCGTGGCGCTTCCCCAGGCGGGCGCTGCGGGCTCCCCAGCACGAGGGCGGCGGGGGCTGTGGAGCAAGGTCAGAGCCAGGCCTAGGGTGACGGGAAGGAACCTGGTCCCACGGAGTCCGAGTGACAGCCCCATGCCGTGATATGTGGGTGGAAAAGTCATGCCCTCTGGGGTAGTGGGGTGAGATCCGCTCCCCCCGCCCTCACTAACTTGGTCACTGAGTCATTCGAATCCCGCATCTTACGTGACCCCGTGTCCACCAGGAGGCGGTCAGAAGGCGTGTGGTGCGAGCGCAGCCCACGAAGGTCCGCATCTGGGGCGCATCTAACTGTCCAGCCGAAGGACGAGAGAGTGGCCCCCGGAGCGCAGAGACCGTCGCGCTCCTGCTCTCCGGACGGACAGACTGACAGGAGGAGCTGCTCCCATCTCTGGCTGGGAGTCGGGGAACAGGGTACGGGGGACGGAAGCGGTCAGGGTGGCTGCTGCAGGGGTCCCTCTGCAGAGGACAGACCTGCTGAGCGAGCCTGTCACGGCCCTAGGCCGGCCGGGCCGGCGTGCGTCAGGCCCGCAGCTGGAGATCACCGAAGCTCCGTCCCGCACGCGCCCACCGTCTGGAGGCCAGACTCTGCCCCCCGGGTGGGGCAGGACCACGCTGCCTCTGCAGGCGCCGGGAATGGGGAGGTCCTTCCTGCAGCTGCTCCTCGTCCTCACCAGGAGCCCCGTGTCTGCGTCGTCCTCTTGCCTGTGTCTTTGAGGCTGGGTTGGACCCCGGCCCACCTAGATTATCTTGTATCCAGACCCTTAACTTCATTACACCTAAAAACACTCTTCTTCCAAATAGAGCCCATCCATATTCTCTGGGGTTCAGGGCAAGGGCATTTCTTTTGGGACCCCCACTCAACCCGCTGCTGGAAGTCACCAGGACAGTGGCGGCAAGCTGGGCACAGACCGTGCTGGGAACAGGCCCAGGGTCAGTCTGGGGTGCTCTATGCCAGCACTACCCGGAAAGACTGACTGCGTATGTGTCCAACGTGCCCTTTCCTGTGGGGTCCCTGGGGGTGTGGCAGGATGATGTCCTTCTACACAGCTCACGGCCATGCCCCTGAGCCCAGGCCAGCCGCCTGGCGGGAGGGAGCTGGGGCTGGCAGCCAGGCGTGCAGGGCTCTGGTGCCCAGGCTTACGACTCTAGCAGGTGCCTCTGTGGGAGGTGGAGGGGGGTTCCCTGCTCTCCTTAAGCGTGGGAAGTGTGCAGCGTGTGTCTGTGTGCACACATGTGTGTAGCATGTCTGTGCTCAAGCATGTGTGCAGTGTGTGCCTGCGTGTGCAAGGATGCATGCGGTGTGTGCCTCTGTGTGCACACACATGTGTGTGGCGTGTGCCTCTGTGTACAAGCACGTGTGTGCGGTATGACACCAGCGGTGACACATGAGGATTCTTGGCGCCGGGAAGGAGGTCCTCTCCGGAGGCATGAGGTCCCTTGGCTGAAGCTGAAGATGCTGAGGCCCAGAGGGACCGAGTGTGGCCCAGGGTCCTGCCATGGGTGCCATAGCCTCTTGACCCTGGACAGCACGCGCCATGGCGCTGGCCCCTTCCCCCTCAGCCTGCCCATTTATTCTCCTTCGTTCTACTTTATGTATCTTCATAAGCTGCCTTAAATCCTTTTTGAACAAGGCAGGGCATAAATAGATAAATAAATAAAAACCCCATGCTTCCAATTTTAAAACCTCTTTCCCAGGGCCCCACTCATTCCGGGAGAGATCCATTTATAACCTCTGACAACTCCCCGACCAGGCCCCGGGAGCTTCTGGGCTCAGAAAAATGAGCTGGTTCAGAAGCCATTCAGGGGCCTGCTAACATTTACAAAGCCTCTGCCAGGTCCTCTCCCAGCACGGCCCTGGGCTGTCCTGCAGGGGGGCCGGGGTTGGGGGCCTGGTGGTCGGGCAGCTGGGAGTTGGGGAAGCGGGGGCTGGGGGTCTGGGGCTGAGAACTGGGTTTCGGGGAGCTGGGAGTTGGGGAAGTGGGGGCCAGGAGGCCGGGGTGCTGGGGCCGGGGGGGCCGGGGTTCCGGGGGCCAGGAGTCAGGGGAGTAGGGGCCGGGGGGTCGGGGGGCTGGGACGGGGGGCAGGGGTCGGGGGACCCAAGTAGGACTCAGCCAACCACTACAGCCTGCACCGCCTGCTCTGCGTGAGCAGAAGGACGTGGGGTTCGGCAGGTGCCGGTGGCCCCAGTGCCCATCAGAGAGGTTCTGGACACATATCAGGCTCCCTAGGCGGCTGCCGTTTGCTGAGCACCTACTATGTGCCGCCCAGGAACAGACTGCACCTGGGAAGATGCGTGTTTTAACTGCCTGCCTCCAGGCTGCCACCTGCCCTCAGGCTCCTCCAGGTCCAAGTCCGTCAGAATGGGGCTCAGTGTGCCTGCCCGACCCCGGGGGCGGACACAGTATTGAGAGCTTCCTGACTGGTTGATGGACAGATGGAGAAGCCAAGACAGTCACATTGCCAAGTAGAGGCTGGCCTAGGCGAGCAAACTTGCTTCCTCCATGGACAGACCAGGGCCTGTGGGGGTGGGGCTGGGGCCATCCGGGGCTCTGCTGCTCTTTGTGCCCAGATATAAGTCAATAGCCAGCTTCCTTCGTTGTGAAAACAGCACGAGTGTGAGCGTGAATGTGTGTGTGTGTGTTTGTGTTCAAGGTGGGAGTGTGAGCCATCTCAGCCAACCACGACCAAAGGCGTTTAACGTGGTCAGCTGCCCCACTCCTCCGGGCCCATCCCTGGTTTGGCGGTTCTGAGGTTCCTGGAGGTTGGCCGGGGGGGGGGGGTCCGAGATCATCACGGGGCCTGAGGCCCTTCGCTGTGAGGAGTGGCAGCCCTTTGGTGCGGGTCTGCCTGTGCTGCCCACCCGCTCCCCTGGCCTAAGTGTTCACAGTCCGGTCAGAAGTAGGACAGTCTTGCTTCGGTGAGTGATGGCATGAGGACATCAGGGACACGGACACAGCTGAGCTCGGCCACCGTATGTCAGGTACAGCCACACAATTTCTTCCAGGGGGTCGGGCGCCCTACTTCAGGTGTGTGGGTCTCTGTTTCATCGGCCAGACCTGTGTCATGGCTGAGTCGCACGGCTGTGCTTGGCTGAAAGTGCTGGGGACAGAGAGGACCGACGCTTGGGTGCACAGGCTCGGCCACAACAGGAGCTCAGGGAATGACATGGACGAGTGGGTCGTGGACGCACGTGTGGTTGGGTCAGCCGGAGCCCCGTGACCGTGGCGGAGACCCGTGGGGTTGCAGAGAGAACACAGGGCGTGGGGTCAGCCTGGGCTCCGGTCCCCGGTGCATCTGGCTCCGTGGCCTGGCACAATGTGTCAGCGTCTCTGTCCCTTGCTGTGTCCCCTCTTGCGAGAATGACTCCTGCCTTACCTTCCTGAGGACACTGCGGCCAGGAGTGAGCGTGTAAGCGTCGGAAGCACCAAGGGCTTGAGAAACGAAGGGGTTAACATGGGGTCCGTCTCCCCAAAGATACGTTGAATCATTTCTCATGCAAGATGCGGAATCATGGTGCCATTCAGAGCCCTGCACTCGTGGTATTAGCAGACCAAAGAGGCTCGTGAGGGGCTGGGGTCCGGGTGACAGAGGCCCTGACGGTGACAAGGGGAGCAAGCCTGGAGGTGCCTGTGGACCGCGCTCTCCTCACCCGACGCAGGGGGCTCGGCTCGGGGGCCTGGGTCAGGGATTTGGGCTTTGGCTCGTGGGGACAGGGCGACCAAGTGGAGAGCCTGACTCTGTCCAGA
Organism: Mustela nigripes; assembly: GCF_022355385.1. Classification (NCBI taxonomy): domain Eukaryota; kingdom Metazoa; phylum Chordata; class Mammalia; order Carnivora; family Mustelidae; genus Mustela; species Mustela nigripes. The sequence continues at coordinate 195,767,140 of NC_081559.1, read as the reverse complement.
CCCCTCCCGGCCTCACCCCCAATTCCCCCCACCTTCCCCACTGACCTGCGCACGGCTGGTCCCCGCTGGCTCACCCGGACGGACGGGAGGGAAGGCTACTTGGAGCGCAGGCCTGAGAGAGACAGACGGGTGAGGTCTGCTGGGAGGCCTGGCCCAGAGCCCACGAGGCACGAGAGAGTTGCCGCCGCAGACAGGGGCTCTGTCTGGCTTACCGCCGGCACCAGCACGACCCACGGGCTGTGGAGAACAGGGCCGGAGCTCTTACCTGGTTTATGGGGTGTAGACAAGTCACGGGCAGTGGGGGAGCCTGCTGAGTCCAGACGGGACTGCTCATTAGTGGCACAGACTTAGAGAACATTCTAGAATCTCTGAGCCTATGTTTCTTTCTCTTGCAGACAGCAGTGGTAGGTTGAATTGTGTCCCCCCAAAACATGCCCAAGCCTGTGACTGTGATGTCTATTTATTTATTTATTTAAAGATTTTATTTATTTATTTGACAGACAGAGATCACAAGCAGGCAGAGAGGCAGGCAGAGAGAGAGGAGGAAGCAGGCTCCCCGCTGAGCAGAGAGCCCGATGCGGGGCTCGATCCCAGGACCCTGAGACCAGGACCTGAGCCGAAGGCAGAGGCTTAACCCACTGAGCCACCCAGGTGCCCTATGACATTATTTAGAAAGAGGTCTTTGCAGAGGGAATCAGGACAAGACGAGGTCACACAGCACTGGGGTGGCCTTGGTCCAGTGACATTTGGCCACAGACACTTGAGGGGGGAAGGCTGTGTGAGGTCAGGCAGAGGTTGGAGGGATCTGGCAGGTGTGGACAGCGGGCACCGTCCCCTGGGGGCTCCAGGGAGCACCTGCCTGCCTATACCTGACTTCAGACTTGCGCCTCCAGCGCTGGGGAGAATTGATTTATATGGGAAGCAGCTGGTTTGTGGTACTTGGGGGGCCTTGGGAAATGAGCACATGGGCCACAAGCCCTAGCCTCACAGGGCTCTCCCGACGGCTCCCTGGGGGCCCGGAGCACAGCCCCCACCAAGCCCGCGCACGCTCCTGCCGTCACAATAGTCCCCACCGCCCGTCGTCGGGCTTGCGTTCTTGTCTGCAAGGCCGCAGACACTCAAGGTGAGGGGTGCTCCCAGTCCCCATCCAGCCCGCGGTCGTCAGGAGGACAGAGGGGTCCCAGGCCGGCCACAGCCTCCCTCTCTCCCCGCTCTGCATGTCCTACTGGAACCATGGCTGTCCGTCCGTTGCGAGCCTCTGCTCTGGGTCCGAGGTAACAGCAGGTTCGTGGGCGCTCAGTCTGCGGGGCCACGGAGGGGCGAGCAGGCGGCCCGTCCCCAAGGTGCCAGGCGCAGCAGTAACACCCGTGAGACACCGTGCGTGGCACGGTTGCCGGCTCAGCTCGGCAGTGGCCCGTTCCCAGCACCACTGCACCCCGGCTTCCACCCCTGCCTCCCCCTGCGCGGACTCTTGGGTACAGACCCCCACCCTTGGCCACCGTGCTGGGCCGTGGCAGGCGCTGCGGATGGGGTCAGGGTCCCGAGGCTCCCTGCATGTGTCCCCAGGGCACCCTCCCTCTGGCTGGGAGGCCTATAGGTCCGCAGACCTCCCCCGGGTCGCCGCGGCCACTGTTGGCCCCAGGTAGAGAGACGCTGGCTCAGACCAGTGGTTTGCCTCCTGGCGACACAGACGGCGGGGGCAGGTCCCCTGGGAGCCCTGGCCTGCGTCTCAACACATGTGGGACAGCAGGAAGCACCTCGGGGCAGAGGGCACAGCCCGGGTCTGGAAGGGTTCTCCCCACTCCCTGTCGTGTCCTGGATGGTTTTTCCCGATGCTTCCTCGCTCCAGCCTCCTGATTTTTAGTTCTGTCTGTGGGCCTCTCTGTCTCCCCGACGTGACGCCACTCCCCTCCAAACCCAGGGGCAGGGGCGCGGCTCCAAGAGCAGGGCTGCGGAGGGCGACCCGAGCATCCCGTGGGGCAACAGTGTGGGGCGTCAGAGGGGACCCGGCCAGACCACACCCCGGAGGGTGGGGGGGCTCTTTCCTAATCACCACGACGGGCCCCTGAAATTCCTGGCGCTGCAGTCTCGGTGACCTTCCCCTGCCTTTGGGGAAGGGGCTGCGCGGGGCCCTGGGAGATCCGTGCCCTTCTCCACGGTGCTGGGTGAGCACAGGGACTGGGGAAAACTGGCTCCCGGGAGGTCTCGGCTCCCACCCCCTCAGCAGAAGGTGGGGTTGGCTCCTGCGGCTCAGGTTAAATTACCACATTAATTATTCAGGAGACTTAATGCGATCAAACCAGGATCCAGGCACCGGATCCAAGGGGGAACCAGAAACAAAATCGATGGCGACGAAGGCCTTGGCAGTTAATAAAGAACTGACTCTCCTCCCCTTGAAGTTTAACTGGGAAAGCACCAACGCTGGGATTTGCAGGCCGGACGGATGACGGAGACAGACAGACAGACAGAAGGGAGACAGACAGGTAGATCACACGGCCGACAGCCGTGCGGGTGGGGGCAGAAACAGAGGACAGGCGACCATGTGCAGCCGTGTCCCTGCATCCGGCGCGAGGAGTCTGAGCGAGCACAGTGTCCGTGGGACGACGTCCATCTGCGGGACCCTGGGGGCGGGGCCCTGCCGTGTGCAGGGACAGGCTCCGGGTCATCTCTTTACACCTGGATCGATTCTAAGTCGGTTATAGGACACTGCCCGATCGAACCGGTGTCCTTCGCACGCTGAGATGGGACACCTGACCCCTCCCCCAGGGGGTCCAGGCCCTTCTCCTCGCGGCCGAGTTGCTGACAGACACGGCCAATGTCCCCGTGTGCCCGGTCCGGGGCAGGCTTGTCAGGCCTTCTCTGTGGCCCTCTGACGGCCCGACCCACCAGACCCAGAGTGTCAGGCCGGCCCTGTGACATCCAGCTGGTCCCTGTACTTGTTGGAGGAGCCTGAGCATCCTTGGTGGACAGTGGGGGCCCTGACGCTCACAGCACGTTCGTGGCTGGGAGGTTCGAGGCAGTGGGACATGGGGGACCCCTGGAGGCTGGGCAGGGAGGCGGGTCCTGTCTGTGCAGACGCTGCTGCGGGCTGTGGCTCCGGACGGCTTGGACTGGCTCACAGGGGAGACTCGGGGGCCTCTCAGGGACACTTGCCCCTGGTCTGTCAGTGCGGGAGCTGCCGGCGTCACCTCAGGGCCTCACAATGGTCTCTGCCGCTGTTTCGGTCCGGCTGGGCCGCGCTCAAGGGCTTGCGGCACGTCCCGCCTTCTTTGTCAAAACTTCCCGAATGTGTGCCCAGCACCCTGCTAACCATGGGGCCGGGAGACTGTGAGGCCAGTGCCCTGCCCCCTGGACCCCTTGGGTGGGTGTCCCCATGTCGCCTGGGTCAGGGCTGTGGGTGGGGACCGACACGGCTCAGGGCATCCCCATGCTGGGCTGCAGAGGACGAGACCCCTCAAGGCCCCGGCCCCCTTCTCTTGCTCCCGTTCCTTTCCTTCTCCCCTTGTCGGCTCCCCTGGAGCAGTGGGGGGAGGGGCGTCTGCAGCCTCCGAGCCTAGCGACCCGCGTCCTGGGTTCGAGTCGTGCACCTGCTGTGTGGGGCCGCCTGCCTTATCTTCGAGTCCTGAATCCTCATCCGGGAGCTGGGTGGGAACCTGCTCGCCTCTGGCGGCGGTTGGGGGACGGCAGGGCCGTAATCGGAACGGGTGACAGCAGCGGGGAAGCCCGTGGGGCCTCACTCGGGCGGGCGCGGAGGAGCTGCCCACTGGGAGCCGACAGTGTCCGTCGTCCTCGCAGAATCGCGGGTGGATAACGAACCCATCCCAGCTCAGGAGGGAGAGCTGCGTGTGTGCGCTGTGTCTGCACCTGCTGTGTGCCCCCAAAGCCTGCGGCCTCCGCGCCGGACCTGCGTGGTGAGGGGCCGATGGAGGCCCAGCCCAGGTCACGGGACAGTGGGAGCTTCAAAAGCCGAGACTTGGGCTCCCGGCCGGGCGCACACACCGTGGGGCCACTGGCTGGCGGGGGGTGGGGGGGTGTAGGCGATGAGGGGATTAAGCTGGGGGTGTGGGTGCTGCCCCTGGGGTGTGAACCCGCTGGCCGCTCCACAGGGAGAGGCTGTGCTCCGGAAGCGGGCTCCGGGGTGGGCCTGGCCCAGGACGGGCGCCCGTGGGGTGAGCAGGGGGACGCCGGCTGAAGGACGGACGGGGCCTGGCGCCCGGCCCGCTGGGAGCTGAGGATCGGCAGCTGCGTCCTTCCCGTGCCGGGTTACAGGAGGCTCAGCAGCAGCAGCGGGGGCGTCGGTGTCACTTCCTTGTTAATGAGAAACGATTGATTGTGCTTCTCGCTCCTCCGTCCTCCTCACCCAGCCCTGGACTGGACGCCGCCGCTCCTTCGGGTGCCCGCAGGGGCTTGCTGGAGGGGACCCCTCGGCCCACCCCACCGCTCCTCCAGCCGCAGAGCAGCAGTGACCCGGCGGGCAGCAGAGGGCGCTGGGAGCATGCGGCGCCCCGGAGGAAGCAGGAAGCTGGAGGGCGGGGAGTTTACACTGTGTGGCCTTCCAAGAGGAAGGGTGGGTCCCCATTCTCCCGCCTCACTGAGCTCCTGGACAATGCGCCATGGGGACCACGGGAACGAGTGCGGCTTCTGAGGAGCCTCACCCCCACCGCCCTGACTCCCGAGGCCTTGGTCTGGGCGAGCCCATGTCTTTCTCTCTCCCCAGGCCCAGCTGAACATCACCAGCAAAAGCCACCCTCGCGGCCGGACCACCACCCATTCCCAAAACCGTTCCCTCTCCTGGGCATGGGACTGTCTGTGTCCGCCAGCCTGCCTTGCTGTCGGGGGATGGCTGGACAACCATGTTCCGGACAGTGGCGTGAGTAGGGGCCACGGGCCTCCTGTGGGGCCAGCCGGTCCCCTCCTCCAGCTGGTCACGGACGAGTAGACTGCAGAGCCGCGAGATGGGAGGCATTGGGGGTCCCGCGTCCCTGCCCAGCTTGCCTCCGTGCATCCCGTGACAACTAACATCCCATCAGGGCGGAGCCGTGGCACGGGCGTGGGCCTGTCTGTTCCCTGGGTCCCTGTGGGGTCCATGGTGCTATCTATATGAGACACAGGGACAGGCTCTGGGAGGGAGAGTGGACCCCGCCCCACGGATGTCAGTGAGAGGGAGACGGACTGTCAGGAGCCATTCCTGACCAGTAAACTCCCCGAAGCCCACATCAGGTGCCAGGGGGCTGAGGACCCAGGAGGCCTGTGGTCGGGAAGGGCCTCGGGGGATGCTGTTTTGGCCGGGGTCTGAGGACAGAGGGGATCAGGCACTGGGGGTGAGGGGGCAGTGCCCCAGCAGAGAGAATCACGCACACGGTGCCCTGGAGGTGGGCAGGAGCGAGGTGGGCTCACGGGTCAGAGAGGAGGCCAGTGTGGCCACAGCCGGAGGGACAGTGGTGGACACAGGTCATGGCCAGATCCGGTGGGTCCTCCCCTCCCCCAGCCACTGTCCCTCCTTGGGTGCCAAGCTCGGAGCCCCTCACGTGAGTGTCGGTGGCCGCGTGGGTGCACAGAGGGCCAGCCGCGGGCGGCGGGGACGGGCAGGTGCTCCGCGGGCCCGAGGCCGCCTCTGTCCTCAGTCTCCCTCGCCTGAGCAAGCCGCCCACGGCGGCCGGACAGGCTCACCTTCCCAGGCGACGTCGGGCGCGTGGTCGGAACCCAGTTTGGCCTCAGGCCTGACGCCTGGTGGGGGGGCTCCCCATCTTTGCGAGCCTCCGGGCCTCCCCACCTTCCCCGGGCGCCCTAGCCTGTGCTTGGGGTCCTGCGGAGTGTGTCTGGGGAGCGTGTGGCACAGCGGCGAGCCCCGACCCCTCTCCTTTGGCTCCTGGTTGGGGGGGTCCTGGCGTCGGGGGCGTGAGCTCCTGCCTGAAGCAGGCGGCCGAGGACAAGCGATGACCAGGAGAATCGCATCCGTCCCTGCCCCCGCAGTGATGAACGGGCCGGGAGCCGCGGCGCGCGGGAATCGATGCTGTGATGTCTTTATCCCGGTGAAGGGAGGAAGGGAGATGGGGACACACGTGCTGGGCTCGCCCTCCAAATCCGGGGCAGGCCACAGCTCCCGGGGACGGTGGGGCGAGGAGGAACTTCTGGGGGACCCACGACGTGGAGGCGCGGGGACCCTGGCCCAGTGCCCTCCCAGGCTGAGTGGCCTCCAGGCGTCCGGTGGTCCCTCGGCCCTGGTGCTCGGAGGGACGGTGTGAAGAGCTCTGCAAAGTTCCAGGGGACGTGCGTGGGTCACACGGTGGGGACAGCACAGGCCGACGGCGGGAGGCCCCGAAGCTGCAGCTGGGGGTCTGCACACGGTGTGACGAGACCCCTGGCAGCCGGCCGCTCCTGCTCTGTGTTCCTAAAAGGTGGTGTGGCAGACTCGAGGTCACATCTTCGGTGGGGCGGGTCGTCTTCCTGAGCGCTGCCCGTGGGGCTCGGGGCTCGGAGACAGCCCCGGGGCCAGGAGGGGCCGGGACGGGGACTCCGCACCTTCAGGGGGACCCGGTACGGCCTCCCGCGAGACAAACAGCCATCTGTCTCCTGGCTTTGTTTTTCTCGGGGCACCTCTGGTGAGAAATGGACTTACCTTCCGGCGCACGGAGGCTAAAACAAACGACGCGATTTCTCGGCTCATCTCGTGAGCGGCGACTTCTTCTTGGGAAGAGAAACATCACTGTCTCCTCCTGTTTGCTCAGCCGCGAGGGCCACGCATTTGTTCAGGTGAGTCCTCCGACATCAGCTGTCTCGAGCCCGGCCGGCCGGCGGAGTGACCAGGGTTAGTCTACCATGCACCGGCCCCCATCTGTCCCCCGGCTGCCCTCTCGGGGCAGAGACTGGGCATCCACGCTGGGGAGCAGGGATGCGTCTCCGGGGGCAGACACAGCCCCAGCCTGGGGGCACTGTTCAAGCTGACGGGGCAGATGGCCTCTGTTATGCTGGTCAGATGGTGGAGACAGAGCCCCTGATCTGATGGTCAGATGTGGGAGACAAGCTCCTGATGCCACATGGTCCCCCGGCAGGAGGTCAAAGGCGAGGAAGGCCGGATTCTTTTCCCAAGGAGCCTCTGGTCTCCAGGGAAACCATGGGCTTCCCAGGGATGGGAGGCACAGGGCGCCTGCTCCGTGGGCATCCTGCGGTCTGAGGGTAAGCCGGCACCTATCCACGGAAGGGTGAGAATCCCTGCCCCAGAGCAACCAGCATATGCCCAGGCTGTGGGGGCGGCTGCCTGATTTGGTTTTATCGACTCTGGAAGGAGCGGAGAGGCACTCAGCCGACTGTCGAAGGGGAAACTCAACGATTCAGCCAGATGTCCTCAGCCTCTCCCCGCACTGAGCCACACACGGCAGATCCCTGGACGGTGGGCTCAGCGTCCTCCGAGTTCCTACCTGGGCTCTGGCTGGCCTCCAGGGGGACTGAGGGGGACGAGTGTCATGGCTTCGGCGAGACTTCAGGCCCGACCTGCATGGCCTTGCCTGGGGCATCTCAGAACCAGAAGCCCCTCGCACATCCCTCCAGAGACCCCAAAAGACCCATCCCCGGAGAGCATGGATTTCTCTCCAGGACTCGGACCCGAGCCATGGCCTCCCAATCATGAGGCCCTGCACTCTGACAGCCTTCGGGTCGGCCCCGTAGGAACCTCTGGTCTTCCTGCACCGTCAAGGTCAGGAAGGCTGCAGAAAGCCAGGGCCACAAAAGGGTCCCCACTGAGCTCTTGGCAGAGCTGTGGGTGTGAAACCGTGTCCCCTGGCTCTGGTTCCCCCTGTTGCAGCTTTTCTCTGGTCTAAGGCCACGATGGGCCCGGATCACAGCAGACAGCTATCTCCCCGAGGTCGTGGGACAGACAGCCATGGGACCTCCTGCTGAGAAGCACGCACTGGCCGTCCCCTGCCTGTCACTTCCCAAAGACCCTGGTCTGTTTCCTCTGCTCCCTGCACAGACCCTTACAGCGATGCCCGCCAGCACCTAAGTGGGGAGAGATGACTCGTGTCTCATTGGGATCTCAGACTCCGTTCACTGCCGGGCCCAGGGGAGGGGGACAGAGACAAGCAAAGCAGGAAACCAACCCAGGTGTTCTCCATGACCCAGTTCTGTCTATAAGCTTCTGGGCCTGCGTGTACCAGGACCAGGGTCCCTGCCCTCATCCAGCCGGGTCTGCGGTCCTCTGGCGGCTGGAGCGCGGCCGACGGTGGAGGTCAGCAAAGGAAACACCGCTGCCGCCGGGCAGACGCGGTGCAAGAGCCGCCTCAAGTGTCCAAGTGCTCTCTGTCCTTCTGAGCCCAAAGTCATGGTCAGTAAGCCACCGGACGCGCCCCTGGTAATTGGAGCCAATGCTGATCTTCCTCCTCGGAGCGCCCGCGGCGTCTCGCCGTCTGTGGTGCGTGCGCGGATCTGGCCTTTCTCATGTTTATTTTGTTCCCCGATTTCCTGAGGGTTCATGTTCTGCAAGATCGATGTCTGGTTCACCCGCAGCCTTCACCACCCAGCATGGAGCCTTGACCTTTGGGACAGTGTGAGAGGCGGCTGCCGCGGCTTCTGCTCCTGGTCCTGCTGGTGACAGTGGGGCCAGGGGGCAGCGTCTCGGGGCGTCCGAGCAGCACCCCCGCTGGTGTGCCCTCCTGACCACACTCAGAGACAAGCCGACTGCACTCCCAGCTCACACGTGGGCACAGAGAAGTTACAGAACCTGCCCGAGGTCTGGCAGCCCGGGCCGTCTGCTCCCAGAGTCCATGCGTACTGAAGACAAACACGACAAACTTAACCAAAGCCAACTGGTTTGCTAAGCCGAGCAGGAGAAAGAAGCCGGACATCTTCTCCTAAGGGGAATAGAATCTCAGAATATGGGGCACGAGAGATCGTCCGGTCCAGAATGATCCCCTAAACGAGCAAAGGTCTTGTGTGTGTGAGGGGTGAGGCTCGAACCCACTGGGCCTCGAGCGGATCAGGTTACGGGCAGACAGTGGCCGTCTCCCCCGTCCCCTGGGATCTGCAGGGCCTGGCCAGCTCCACGGGTCACCTGGGGTTGCAGGGCTGTGCCACACATTTGCTATGGGCACTGGGAGATACTGAGAATGCATATACCAAGCCTGTGCCAAATGTGGGCTCCGCGGGGCTCATGTTTATAGAATAAGATGGCGGCAGTAGGGCTGGACGACATTGGCAGAGCATGGTTGGGTTTCTGCATTTCTGTGGGAAAAATGTCATCAGCCCATGTGTTTGTTGGGTCGCGGGTTCCTCTGGATGAAGTGGACAACTCGAATTTTGAGTGGCTTCAGCATGTGGATGACGGCAGGCATGACCGGGCCGAAGGGCAGGCCCCCTGCTTGGGCCCCCTGCAGCTCTCGGCCCTGCAGCCTGTGGGGGCCGAAGGTGAGGGGGCAGGCAGGCCTCGTCCAGGGCCATGACCCGGAAGTGGCCATGTCACCTGAGTTCCCAATTGGAGGACCCAAGCAAGGTCACGTGGCACTTTGGCCGCACAGGGACCAGCCAGGTTATTGTTGGGGGCAGGTGCCCCACCCAAAACTGGGGAGAAGCAGAGACTGGGTACCGGGCCCGTGTCCCGCCGTGTGCGCCAGCAGCACGGTTCTGACCGACACGGACAGGCACACGCCGGGCTTCGCGGGGAGCCTCTCTCCCTCTCCCGATACTGCCCTTCTCACATGCCCCGTTTCTGCGTCCCTGGCCCGTCTCATAATTAACGATCTTCACCCCGGTGACCCCCCCCAGACCTGGGCTTATCCTCGGGTCCAGGAGAGGAAGTTGACATCCAAGGGCTCTGACCTGTCCATGGTCAGGCTGCAGGGCCCGGGCTCCCTGACAGCGTGCGGTCCCCGTGTCTCACACAACACGGGCAAAGGGCTTAGCCAGATCAGTTGATGTTGACTCAAAGCACGAGGTTGCCACTCTGCCCGGGGCCGTGTTCGCGTGGCCTGGAGCTGGGGCTGCCGCTGTGCAGGGCGGGCTGTGCCCTGGTGGCCGGGATGCCAACAGCCATGCTCCTGCTACTCCTGGCCCGACCCTCCCCACTCCTCCCCAGCACGGATTCAGGCTTCTTAGCTGCCCCCAGGAGATGGTCCTGGGGCTCTGCCAGCGAGGGTGAGGCACGAGGACAAGGGACACACAGAGGTCCCACCTGTAGCCCTGCCTCCCGGCCAGGAGCTTGCAGGTCACAGACGGCTGGTGCCCGGAGGACGGGCTGAACTTGGCTTCCTGGTCTCTGGCAGGGAGATGGATACCAACCTGCAACGCTCAGATCTCATGCCCCAGGGACACCCCCTGATCCCGTGATGGGATGAATCGCAGCCAGTCCCGTCCTCTGTCGCAGAACAGAAACGGGCCTGAGGGTGTGCCTGTGAAGGAGCGGGGAGCGGGTCATTACGGGACTCACGATGGGCCCGGCCTGGTGGGGGGGGCACCTGAGGCCCCGCGTGAGAAGCACAGGTGCGGGGCTGGGTCTTGTCCCGGGCTCTGCTCGCACTTCCTGCTCGGACAGTTTCTCCCGGAGTGTCAGCCCCGAGTCCTCCGAGCAGCACACCCGGCCTCGAGGCTGCGTCCTTGCCGGGTCACCTCCCCTTCTTAGAGACACCGGGCCTTCACCAGAAACAATGGTGGATCCCCCAAATGCAGATTCTGGAAACTCTCCAGCCTGACCGGCCAGGTCACCGATGGGACCCAAGCCCTCGGACGGACCCAGGTCCAATACGGTGGACTCCTCACTGTGGCATGGCGTGGTGCGACGACCGGCGGTATGGGCTTGGATGGTCTCGCTGTGGCCACGGCACACAGAGCACTGTGTTCTGGGAGCCAAGATCGGTGCGTGGCACACGGGTCTCCTTGGAACCAGGGCTGGGCTGGGGACTTTGGGCTCTGTGGCCTTCAGGGCACTCCGTGCCCCCTGCAGCGGGGGAAGGTGGGTACCACACCTGTGTGCAGGGCGGTGGGAGAAGGGGCCCAGTGTTCCTTCCACAGGGACTCCGTGGCTTTCCAGGGTAGTGCTCGGGGTTGGGAGGTCCCGTTCCCAGGTGGTCACTCTATCATCTGCCGTCCTGTGTGCTGCTCCTCGGCCCAAACCCGGGTGGACAGGGAGGAGGCTCTGGGCTCACCCTGGACCCACACTTTTTCCTAGAGGCACACCTGGCTCTGTGCTGCTCGGACACACGGCCTGGTCACCGGGGGACAGGCTGCGGCCCCCGTGGAGCCCAGACCCGTTCCCTTCTCGGGACCACCCCGGGTTGGCCTCAGGGCCCGATAGGCTGGATTTCTCTTCTCCCCCAGCATGTTATTCCGTTCAGCATGGCGGGGCTTCCCCTGGGTTTACAAAATGTGGGACAATGGCCTGAAGGCGGTGCTTCCTTCTCGCACCTGCAGGAGTGGTCTGCACGGGCCCCTGCTCGGCGCTCCCTGCATGCGGGGGCTCGGGGGGGGGGGCAGACTCCCCGGCCCACCTCCCCGGGGACCCAGGTTTAGGGCCTTCCTCCGGCTTGTCTCTTGTCCAAACAAGAACTCTGACAGGAACCGCGGCGATCTCCAAGGAGGCAGGCAGTGCCGGCCTTGGCTCATCTTCCTGTGTCCACACGGCCTACTGCTGGGGAGGGAGCAGCTGTCCTGCCGCTGAGACCCGGCCGCGGTGACAGGAAGGCCTGTGCCCAGGCGAGCTTCGTCCCTCAGTCCTGCTCTGGTGCTCTTCCTGGCTCTGGGCCCCGGGGGATCCAAGGCTGAGAACCCCTTGGTCTCCCTGAATGGCAATCTCTGAGGCACAGTGGGGGCTGGCCAGCATGGCCAGGGCGGAGCCCACTTGGAGCCGGGCTTTGGGTCCCCACCCCGCCGAGGCGTCCCTGTGTCTGTCCCTCGTACTTCTCAGCATCCCCCAGGATGGGCGCTTGGACCCTGTCGACTCCAGACCCTGCAACTTACTCACCCGGGGGCTGGGTCTGTGCAGCCCTGGGCATGGCCATGGCCTGTGGCCAGTAGCGAGCCCCCCATCGTCACACCCAGCTGGGCCCCAGCCCGTGGAGGCTTCTTGCAGGAAAACCGTGGGTATAGAAACCAGTCTTCCGTGACAGTGTATTTCTTGAGGTCTGCTGGACGCCGCCACCCCCGGAGCCCGTGCAGCGTCCCCTGGAGGTGGGTGCTGCCCGCGGCCCCATTGTGCAGATGGAGACACTGAGGCTGCCGCAGGCCCAGTCAGGTCTCCCTGAGCTCCAGCAGCAGCGCCAGGCTCTGAGCTCCGAGCACATCCTGGCACGCAGCCCCCATGCTGGACCGCCGAGCGAGTGCCTGGCTTGGGATGATGTGTGGGGACTTTAAATAAGAACCCCAGACACCCCTGGACAGTTCCCAAGCCCTGGGTGCTCTCCAAGCCGCCGCATCTCCGGAGACTCTGAGACACCCTCTCCCGCCCCAGCTCTGCCCTGCGTCTCCCACACCCTCCCCTTGCTGGTTGTGCCCTGACACACCTGCTGCCTGCATCTGGGGCAGGTCCCCTCCTGTCCCCAGGGTCTGGCTCAGAGCCCAGGGGGGGGACCCAGCGCCACTCCCGCAGCGTGCACCCCTGTGTGCAAGTCCCGTCTGCCGTTTGTGCCGAAGGTCACCCCACAGCAAGAGGGCATGGCCGAGTGTGAGCTGGGACTCGGCGGGCTGTGTTCCGAAAGCAAGCCTGGAGACGCGGGAAGGGGCTCCGTCCACCCAGCAGGTAGCAGAGGGGATGGCGTTTGGGACGTGGGTCCTGGAGTCCAGACTGTGGCAGCGGGACGGAACACTCCATTTTCACCGTGGACTTTCATATCTTCTGAATTTTGTACCAAGCACATTTGAACAGTCAGTAAAAGCTAAGATATTAAAAATTCACCAGGGCGATGCCTGCAGCTGCCCCCGCCCCAGCTTTGCCAAGCACTAGGACCTCATCTGGGGGCCGTCAGCCATGTCCCTGTGCGGCAGTCAGGGTGGCTGTGAGGCCGGGCCCCGCCCTTCCCAGCCTGGTCCCCGCAGACCAGGTCACCTCTTCTCCCCATGCCCCGGTGTCCTCTTGTGATGATGGACCCAGAACGAGCAGGTCTGGCGTGGTTTGGGGGGACCGGGGTGGAGGTCTGGCCCTGCTCTGGGTGCCTGGTCCGGGATTCCAAAACCCCTAGAACTTGTCTTGTGACTTGGGGCCTTTCTGAGCGCGCCTGTAGGATGCCGGATGGGGGGGTCTCGTGGGTTGATTTCTTCTCCGACATCCTGTGGCCTCACTGCTACGCCCCACGACACAGCCCATGTCCCCCTGCCCAGGCCCCCAAGCAGGGCCCCTAAGCGGGCGGATGCTGACGGCTGGAGGGCCTCCAAGCCACGTGACTCAAGAAAAGGCTTTTGGTTATTCCTGAATCATCAAGTGTCACTTAATTATTAAAAAAGCAAACAGCCTTGCCACCGAGTAAGACGCGTGTGATTACACAGATCCGTGAAGACCGCAACTATCGCTCAAGAACCAATTAGCGCCTCATTAACTGTGCCGCTTACCGGGCAGAGGTCATGCGGGGCAGGGCCGTCCTCCCCACCTGCCCTCCCGAGGGGCCCCCCCGGCCGCCCCGCACCCCTGCGCCCCTGCCCTCAGCTGGTGCTCTCCTCCCGCCCCCGCGCCCCTCCTGCCCAGCTGTACGGGGCACAGCTGACAAATACAAACATTGTGTATTTAAGTTGTACCCGATGGTGGTTTGTCACGTGCATTATGCTGTGCAAGCACCCCGCGGTCCTGCTGACGGGCTCGTCTGTCCCCGGAGGAGTGGCCGGTGTCCTCCGTGCCGCCGCGGCTGTGGCGAGAACACTTCGGGGTTGCCTCCCCCCGGGTCCGGGCTCCTGGCACAACCCCGTTCGCGGCAGCCACCCCGCCCTCGCCAGGTCCCGGAGTCTGTGCCCTTGACCAGCGCCTCCCGGTCACCGCAGTCCCACGCCCGCCCCTGCGGCTGGGACTCGTCTGTCCTTGGTCCCGCAGGGAGGGGGGATCTGCGGTGTGAGTCTCTGACTTTCACGGTTCCTGCAGGCCCCTCGGTGCCGTCGCAAACGGCAGGATTTTCTTCCTCTTCAAGGATGAACAACGCTCCTTCCTGTGTGTGTACGCCTCGGCTTCCTCGTGCATCCGTCCGTCCGTCCGTCCGCGCACACTCCGCTTCTCGTCTAGGCTCGTGAATGGTCCCCGATGCCCCCCCTCCCGCTCTGCCTCTCCTCTCCTCTCTCCCTCCCCCCTGCATCGGTGCCTTCTGTCTCCCCATCCCTCTGTCCGCCCCCTCCTCTGTCTGTCTGCCTCCCCCCCCAGACGTCATCGGTGCCACTGTGATGCGTGTGTGTCACGGTGCTCGTCACTTTCCGGTGATACCGGGCTCGGCGGCATCTCACGCCTCCCATGGGAGCGCAGAGGCCCGGCACCAGCGCGTACCCGGGGCCCGGGCTGGCGGGGACAGAGCACCATCGCCCCGGAAGGACTGTGGGTGTTGGCCGCGGCTCCAGAGGCCTGACTAGGAGGGATGGGACAGCCCCCGCCCTTCGGCCAGTCCTGGGACTTGGGGTCACCGCCTCCCTGTGAGGTCGAGTTTATCGAGGTGTAATTCATAAACCCTCAAAGGCGCCATGTCAAGCAGCAGTTGGACGAGTTTGACAAATACATGAGACGAGCACCAGGACCGTGAGAGCGCAGCACCTGCTGTCACCCCAGAGCCCACGGGGGCCGGGCCGCTCTCCCCCCGCCGGCAGCACTGTAGGGAGGACCCGTGTGCGCCGTGCGTGCCGCGGCATGTGTGGCCGCGGGCGATCCTCCGTGCCCTCGTGTGTCCCGGGGCTCAGGCTCTGCAGGTTCTGTTGTCTGACCTGCTGCCGTTTGTCCGTCCTGCGAACAGGCACTCGGGTAGTTTCCTTTTGGAGCGAGCCCTGTCGGGGTTGGAGGCTGAGATGGGGACCAGGGGTCCAGGCAGTGTGAGGGACCTGCTCGGGGACACACAGCCAGGGGGTGGCCCAGCCTATGGGCGCAGGGTTTCGTGTTCCCGGAGTCAGTCCTGGGTGCCGGGGTCACAGCTCGGCACCAACGTGGACACGCCGGCCAGCTTCTGGTGTCCTGCAAGGCTTCGGGGGGACAACTCAGGCCACATGGGTGAAGGGCGGGTGGATTTCCAGGTGGGAAGAGGCACGGACACATTTCCAGCCCGTGCGGCCGTCCCTGTGTGTGTGCACCCGCACCCGCGCCCGCGCCCGCACCCGCACCCGCACGCGCACGCGCACCCGCACCCGCACCCGCACCCGCACGTGCTCACCTCGTTGCATGTGCAGCCCCTCCCGGGCCTGGAGGTTGCGGTTTGGAGTAATAATACCATTTCTCTGGCGAGGGCCCCGGAGCTCCAGCCTACCAGTCCCCGGCCTGGGCACTGCCAGCCTTCCCCGGGCCTGAGGGGGCTCTTAAAGTCAAGTCCCCTGCAGACAAGGGCTCGTCCTGGAGTGGGGACGGGGCCCCGCTGGCGGGCCGGCCGTGGTCTGCAGGGCCAGCCGTCTGCCCTCCAGCACAAGAGTGTGGAGCATTCCCGCGCAACGCGACGTGGGGCTAGGAGGTCCTCTGGGCGCCCTTCATGGGGCCGGAGGCGCTGGGGCAGTGCCCGAGGCTGGGCAGCAGGTGGGGGGAGAGTGTGGGAGGGGCCCAGGGGTTCAGCGCAGAGAGAAAAAGATGAGCCCCCAAGTGAGGCTCTTCACCAAAATGAAAAACACAGACGCGAGTCACGACGCACATTTTGCCAAAACATAATCGAACAACAACAACAGCAACAAAATCCACCTTAAGCCCCCGGATGGCAGCCTGTGTGCGGGCGGGGACAGCCCGGAGCCGAGAGCAAAGTAGAGCCCCGCCGAGAAGGCCCTGCCTGGACCCCGCGCTCTGGACGGGGGCTCACGGGGGTTTCTGTGCCCGGCTGGGGGGTGGAGGGAGAGGATGGAGCCGTGCTGGGACACGGAGGTGCAGGACTGGTGTCCTGCCTGTCAGCGTCACTCGGCTGTCTCAGCTGCTCAGGACAGGGCTGGGCAGCCCTTTGCCTGGGGGCGGGTGGTTCTCCTGGAGGCCAGGGCCGTGCCCTTGGTCCCGACTGCTTCATTCTTTCGCTCTGCCATGTTCTCTGCAGACGCCGGACGTGTACAGATCCGAGTCCAGGCGGCTGTCTGCTGAAGTCCGGGGACGCAGAAGCACCCTCCTGCCCCTCAGGGGAGTTCGAGGGAGGCTCCTGAGCAGGTGGGGGGCTGCCTGAAGGTGGCGGCCTGGAGCGAAGTCTAAGCAGTGGAGAGGAAGGGCTGCGCAGAGGGAACCAGGCTGGGAGGGAGTCCAGGGCTAGGGACTGAGACTCCACCTCTCCAGATGCGCCCGACACCCCGAGGAACCTGCCTCATCACAGCCGGGTGAGCACTGGAGGACGGGGGGCCGAGAGCTCCGAGCGGGGACCGTTGCTGTTCCCACTTTGCTTCCCTGGGTGGGGGCTGCGAGGAGGGCTCGCTCCCCCCCGCACCCTCTCT
The DNA here is from genome assembly GCF_022355385.1 of Mustela nigripes. Taxonomy (NCBI): domain Eukaryota; kingdom Metazoa; phylum Chordata; class Mammalia; order Carnivora; family Mustelidae; genus Mustela; species Mustela nigripes. The sequence goes on along the minus strand of NC_081559.1, from coordinate 195,750,595 downwards.
GCAACTGCCTGCGTCCTCCGGCTCGGGCCTCCGGTCTACCCATCTTGCCTCCTGCAAGAGGCAGCGGCCCGGCTGACCCATGCTGGGGCAGGGGTGCGGCAGCCTCGGCCGACTGTCTGAGCTGCCTCCTTGTGGGGTGTCCTGCCTTCCTGCTTGCCGTGCTTGGACCCACTCCCCATCTGCCCCTGCCCCAAGTCCTCAGCTGCTCCCCAGCCCCACGGAATAGAGGCTGAGCTCCTTTGCATGGCATGGGAGGCACTCCGGGGTCTGGCCCTCGTACGTACCTCCAGCTCGGTACCCGCCCTGCCCCCTGGAACCCCGGCCGCTAGCAGGGCCCCGCGGCTTGTTGTTCTCACACAGATGCGCAGAACAAGGAGAGTTTACTCCTGAGCCTTTGCACTGCAGTTCCATTGCTCGAGCGTCTTTTGTCCCAACTGGAAAACTCCTATCCACCCTTCAAAACCCTACAGCGACACGTTGGCAGCATTCTCTGACGCCCTCGGACAGGACAGAACTCTCACCCCGTGTTCAGACGGCTCCTCTTCGGTTGTTCCAGTACTCTCATTTTTGCTTACTTGCATCTCTCCGCCATCAGGTCAGGAGCTTCTAGAAAGCAAAGCCTGTGTCTTGAACACCTGCATTTCCTTGGCCCCAGGCCCTTTGATCAGCATAAACCTGCGCGGCACAGACAAGCGGAGAAAGAAAGCAAAGAGGCCCTCGTGGCCTTGTGTGGGGACTGTCCTCCCTGTAAATCTGGGGCAGGAGGGAACACGCTGCCTGTCAAGGTCGCTCGGCACGCCAGCCCCCCTCCATTCACACGGACGCCATTTCAGAGGGCATGACAGTGTGTCTCGGGAGCCCCTGCCAACTCGGTGGCCCGCCAGGTTCAGGCAAGACAGATACTCAAACTAGGTCAGAACCCCGGCTTGCCTGCCTCGTTCACAGGAGCACATGCCGGGGATGGAGAGAGTTAAGCTCACGTGAGATGATCTATCCATTTGGCTAATGAGACTTCAGTAAACCGCTTCATGCCGCAGCTCCACGGTGCAAGAGGAATCTCGGTGGGCTTTGCCGGGAAGTACTGTTGGCGTTGGAGGTGCCCAGGTGGGGTGGGGGATGGAGCGGCTGGCACAGGGGCCGCCACGCCTCTACCCCGTCACCCCAGGCCCATGCTCCTTATGCACACACCCTGGCTTCCTTCGTGGCATGCACCATGCAGGCTCTGAGGACACTGGTGAGGCCACCCTGCCCCTGCCCTCTGGGGCTTAAGGCCCACAGTGGAGGGAGCCACGGAGGGCGGGACCACAGCCCACACAGGGCCCCGGAGCCCTTCACACACACGAGCCCACAGGATGCGCTTGTCACCCATCCCATACACCAGGAGACAAGCACAGAGGGGCTCAGCCACTGGCCCAAAGGCACACAGCAGGGGGTGGAGCCCCGGGACCCCCCAGCTGGTGCTGGTGAGGCTGCATGTGTGTCTGTCCATCCTACTGCCTCTCGAGTGCACTGCTCAGTCGGGACTGTGGTGCTAAGTGTTCTCAGGGGGAACCAGCACGCCTCCTGGTTTAGGCCGGGGAGGGTCTGGGGATATCTGGACCGAGAGTCAGAGGTGATTAGGAGTTGGCCCCCAGAAGCTCATGGAGTGGAGGTCACAGCAGGTGCAAAGGCCCTGAGTCAGGAGGGGTAAGAGCATGAAGGATGAGCCGGGCTGAGATGGGGGTGGGTGACCCACAGAAGGAGGGTCTGGGGAGGCCGAGGTTTGCACGTTGGAGGGGTGTCCCTCTGCAGAAGGGCAGGGATGAGGTCCCACTTATCTCTCCCCCTCTGGGAAGCCCACCCAGGTGTCTCCCTCTCTTCACAGGAGAGGGGCAGAGGGCTGCCAAGGTGACCTTTGGTGGCTTTGTCGCCCCTCTGTTCCCGTCTCCTCCCCGGACTTTTCCCCAGCCGTCCGCGCGGTATTTTGGATGGAGTGCAGGTCAGACGGCCCAGGGGCAAACCCACACCCTAACACTTTCTTCGTGATTCTACTCAGAGGGCTCCACCTCTGCAGAGGGCCAGGCAGGAGGGCATGTGTGGACCCGGGACGTGGCTCTGAGACCTACCTTCTCCTGCTTTAGGCTCAAGGAGTGTTGGGGAAATCACAGGGATTCTGTGGCCGGGGTGGACCAGGAAGCACCCAGATGCCTGGGGACCGTGCCTTGGACCTTTGGCGTCCAAGCCTGGGGGCAGCCCTGGCGCAGGCCCAAAAGCCCGCCTGCTTGGCCCCTGACCCACCGCATAGCTCCGGCGAGGTCACTGGGCCTCCTGGGCCGAGGGTCCTGGTCTGAGAAGTGACAAAAAATAATTACTGGTTCCCACATTCTCTGCTTATTGTGTCCTATTGTCGTGGCCCGTGAGTCCCACATGCTGATGCCTTGATCCCTTACCAGAGAGAGGCGTCGTTAACATCTAGGCCTTCCAGGTAGGGAAACAGAGGCACAGAGAGTGAAGAACGGGCCCAGGGTCACACAGCTGGCAAAGGCGGGGCTCCGCCTCAGACTTGGGCAATCTGGTTTCCTGGTGCTCGGAAAACGGGATCAGACAAGTTCTCTCAGCACGAGGCCGAGGCCGTCTGCGGCTTCCCCTCCGCGGCTGTGGGCCGGGCCTCAGCCATTCGTTCCCCCGTGTGTTCGTTCATCGAGTCCTGGCCCCGGCCGGGTCCCCGGGCGCTGTGATCCCGGCCATGACGTTGAAACGAGCAGCCTGATGGGTACTTGCTGCTGGACCAGTGTGAGCACACTGCAGGGCCCCGGCTGGTACGGAGCCTCCCCCAAGCCCAGACCGTCTCCACGCGGCCACCTCGATGGCTGACCTTGAGGGGTGACCCAGCCCTTCTTCACCAGGGTTCGGGGTCTGCCGCTGTGACATTTCAAGGGGTGTTGCTAGGTCTGCCTATTGATGGCCACGGCTAAGGAGGCCCCACGGGTGGGAAATGGCCACCTGATCCCACACCCATGCCCCGCCATGCCCCATGGATGGGGTCTGTCACCTTGCCAAGATGGCCACCCCCACCTTGCCTGGCCCTCCGCCGACATGAGCAACCTGAAGTACCCAAAGGCAGCCTCGGTTTGCAATTCCATGGGACACTTCCCGTGCCCACCTGCGAGCACCAGAACGTCCAAGTCTGCAGAGCCTGGAGCCGTAGGGAGAGACGTGCAAATGCCTGGTTGGGCACAGGGAGTGGGGCATGGGCTGTCTCGTTGGCTCCCTGGTTCCCAGGTATCTTCCTGGGGCCCAGGGGCATTGCCAGGGTCTTGCGTGTAGTCCAAACATTACACTGTGGTGGGGGCAGCACCCCGTCTGCTGGAGAAGTGTCTCCGACAGCTGGCTCCCGTGCTCTGTGAACTTGCAGCTTCTGGGCGGTCAGCGTGGGATGTGGCCAGAGGTCCCTGTGGTCATGGGCCTGCCCCTCACCTCCCTGCTGGAAAGTGGGCTTGCTGGCCTGTTGTGATGGTGGGAGGAGGACCGAGCCCGTGGGCCGAAAGCTTGGGCACCCTCCGTGCCATAGGCTGAAGTCTGGTAGGCAGGAAGCCCAGCCCATGCCCAGAATCTCCGCTTGTGAAATGACGTGCAGACCCTTTCGTCCGGGACCCAGTGTGGTCCATTTGCCGCTGTGTGGCCGTCTGGTCCCCTCGAGGGATGAGCTGTATGCTGCCAGCGGGTGGGTGCGGGCTGGGCAGCCGCGTGGGTAAGTGGGAGCTCACGCTGTTGGCTCATGGGGTGCCTCCTTCTCAGCCTCTGTGGGCATCCATTCAAATGTCCTCCAGTCAGTGTAGGGGTGACAGTGGCTGGGGCTGGCTAACTACGCCTGGTCGGATCAGCCATGCACCAGGTGTCTCCACTGCAGACACGCTCCGAGGGCATGGGTGTGCAACACCACGAGCTTCAGGCTTCATGTCCTCTCCCACTTGCCTGTCACGTGAACCTGACTCTCTCACCCTTGCCAAGTTTAGTCGCTTGGACTCCTGACCCACCCGCTAGACCACTGCTCCCTGCCCGTGGTCTGTGCGCCTTCCAAACTTAGGGCAACTCCCTTGGCCCAGTGTGGAGGAGCAGGTGCACGGCCCAGAGCTCAGCCGCGTGGGTGGCCTTCCTTCTCCACTATCTTTTGCTGTCACCCGGAGGAGGGTGGAGGGCAGCTTGTTCCACACACTAGCCATGGGCTGAGCTTTGGACTCTCCCTCCTCCTTCAGAGGGTCCTCTGGGATGTCCTCTGCAGCCATGTGAGTGAACTGAGGATGACGGGCCCCGAGGTCTGGGCTACTTGCTCAGGAAGCTTCTTGGGTGAGGTCCCAGGTGTACACACCTGGACTGGATTTTGCTGGGACCTGCATCTCCTGCTGTGTCTGGCCACAGGTCCCAGAGCTGTCACCTCCAAACATATAGGGTCTCCCTCATCATGGGGCTCATGTGTCAGGCTGCCAGCATGACAGCTAACTCACTCCTGCTCAAAGCCCGGGCCCTGAATCCAGATTCTCTGCAGGGATTTGGCGCCAACTCTGCAGCAGGGCAGTGAGGACCTGCTGGCTTTGATTTCTAGTTTCCTTCCTTTATGATCTGCTAGACCATTTTTATGATTTCTATTCTTTTAAATTTTTCAGGGTTTGTTTTAAGGCCCCAAATATGTCTATCTTGGTGAATGTTCCACGGGCCCTTGAGAAGAGCGTTCCATCAATGTTAATTAGACCTCGTCGGGGGATAGTGTTGTTCGGCCTAATATATCCTCACTGGTTTCCCGTCTGCCTGTTCTACCAATTACAGGGAGAGAAGACCATTTCTCCCCAGAACTTTGGGTTTCGCCTTCCAGTTCCACCGCTTTGCTCATGTATTTTGAGGGTGTTGTTAGGCGCGTACATGTTTGAACTGGCCCCTTTATCACTATGTTGTGTTCCTCTTTAGCTCTGATAGTAGTCCTCCTTCTGGATATACTTGGTGTAAACTCAGCTAATTCAGCTTTCTTCCCATCAGTGACTGCATGGTGTCTTCCTCCATCCTTTTTCTTTTCCTGCATCTGTATTTTAATACTGGAACTTGGCCTCTTGTAGGCAGAATATAGCTGATTTTTGCTTTTTTAAAGATCCAATCTGATTCTCTGTTTTTTCACTGCCACGTTTCGACTCTTCACAGGGAAGCCTGTGACCAAGACGGTTGGACGCAAACCTGCCATCGTGCTCTCTACTGTTCATTCCACTTCTGCTTTGTTTCCCTTCTCTTTCTGCCTTTTCTGAATTTAATTGAGCGCAGTTTATGATTTTATTTTATCTTCTCTGTTGGCTTATTCTTTATTTCTCTTTAAAAAATACTAGTGGTTTCCCTAGGGCTGACAATGTACGTTTTCAAGAAATCTGAGTCTACCCTTGAGCGCACAATCCTTACGTGAATGATGTGACTCTCCACGTGATGCAAAGCTCTGAGGACAAGATATTCCCAGTCGCCTCCACCGGTCTTTCCTGCCCCTGTCCTGTGTTCTACTTTTATGTGTTCTGTAAACACACAGAACATTGTTACTTTGTTTTCTCAGGCTGCTTCCTTTTAGGACAAGGGTCTGCGGCCCGTTTTTGCCAACAAGGGCTTCTCAACACACTGCCACGCCTTTGGTCTCCCTCGGTCCTGCTTTCATGCTTCCATCTTCACTGGTGCTGGGCTGTTATCATGGACCAGGTGTCCCCAAACCCTAAATATTTACTCTCTGTCCCTTTAAGAAGTTTGCCTACCTCTACTTTAGATCAGTCATAACTAAAGGAAAAAAAGCATTTTACTTTACCTTCATTAGTTTCATTTCCAACAATGCTCTTTATTTCTTTCTGGAAATGTGTGTTTCTGACTTATCTGTGCCTCTTGCCTGAAAGAGCTCCACAGACTTCGTGGAGACTGGGTCTGTCAGCAATGAATTCCCCCAGGTTTTGTTTGTCTGAGAAAGTCTCAAGTCCTTGTTCATTTGTGTTATGAACCTGATGCATTTTTATCATCGAAAATTCCAAAGTTGTTTACCATGAAAAGGGCGCCACATAAGGAATGTGCAAATAATCCTCTCCGGCTTAGCAGGACCCGGCTCTGGGCCCATCTTCAGCAACACCCTGGCCAATCCTCCTAAAAACCCCATGTCATCTGCAATGCAACTTGAGACTGTGTCCGTAACAGATAATAGCTTCAAACCATTAAGGATAGTCATTTAAAAATCTTAAGAAATTAGCTATATCACATATGAAAAATTAACAATACTCTGTTAATATTATTAATACCCTGTTAATATTATTCAAGCAAGGTTTGAAATTCCTTAATTACTGCATAAAGGCATGCCATTTTGGAAAGGTTTCTCCGAAAGACCTGGGGGTTGATAGGCCTTCCTTCAGCACTTGGAAGGCGTCTCCAGTGGTCCTCTCATGCACGTGGTGAAAAGTCGCCATGATTTGTGCCTTCCTGCTGCTGAAGGTGACACCTTTTCTCCCCCACCCATGCTACCTTTAAGATTTTCTGGTTGTTGGTATCCGGAAGTTTGAATATTTGGGGGGAGGAGAAGAGTAGTTTGTTCTGCTTGGTGTCCTCAGAGCTTCTCCAGTCTGTGATTTGTGTCTTTGACTATTAAATATTTCTGGGGCGTTGTGTCCCACATACTTCTTCTTGCCTGCCCTCTGTGGCCTCACGCTCTTCCAATTATGCGTGTGTTAGACCACTTGATGTTTTCCTATATGGCTCCCGGGCGCTCTGTTCTGTCCTCCCCCTCCCCCAGCTTCTTTTTCCTCTTTGTGTTTCCAGTTGGATAATTTCTGTAGATACGGATACATTTTCAGGTTCACTGGTTCTTTTCTCTGCTGGGTCAAGTCTCCTTTAGAGGCTATCAGAAGCACTCTTCCCCTCTGTGACAGTTTTCCATTCCTGGCGTTTCGATTAGAATTCCCTGCTGTCTGCTGAAATCACCCATCTGAGTTAGCATGTTGTGCACCTTTTCTATGAGAGCCCTGAACACATTAATCATAGTTATTTCAATTTCCCTGACGGAGGGTTCCACCCTCTGTGTCATATCTGAGTCTGGTTCTGAGAGCCGCTGTGTCTCTTGGGGATGAACCACGTCCTGCCTTTTTGCGTGGCTCACAGGTTCTGTTGGAAGGTGGACGCCTGGTTTAGGACAGAAGATGCAGAGGTAGATATGTTTATGCTTGCACGTGAGCCCGCCTTTGCTTCCTGCGCCAGCAGGAAGGTCTCTGAGTGGGGTCAGGAGCTGGGCTGGCTCTGAGGTTTTAGGGGCTGACTGCCCTCTGCGCTCCGACTGCAGACCCCGGGGTGTGGGCTGCCCATGGACTCCTGCTCATTCCCTAGTAATTCTGGTTGGAGCATATGTTCTTGCTCACTCCCTGGGCTGAGGATTGTATTTTAATATTTTCCTCTTTAATTGTTTGAGAGTGGCAATGGTTTCCATCAGTGCCAATTTCTTTGGGGGAGGGGCTTTTCCTCCCATAGATTAAGCCTTTTTCTTCCCCCATGGGGTGATGGGACGGATGGGTCTGAGCAGACCTTCAGAGTGGCTGGTGTTCTCTTCCTCCAGGTGAACCTTGGAAAGTTTTTCCAGGAAGGTCACAGGTCTTCCTTGTAAGCTCCTGGTGGAGTTTGAGGGGGGAAATTCTGTGGGAAAGTATGACACTCTCTACATTCAGAGCCCCCGGGGCTCGCCCTTACAGCGAAACCCACACTCGGTCCTCAACAGCCTAGTAACTCTTGGCCGGCTTACATCGTGTCTGCCGCTTTGGGGTCCTATCTCTCCTCGCAGCTGCCTCCTTTCCCTGATCTCGAGTTACTTGATTTTCTTGTGACATCCATTTTCTGGTGCGTCCAGCAGAGGCCATTAACACCTTCCAGCATTTGTCTTTTGTAAGAGTGAGTGATGGTTTTCCTGCTCTCTCCATCCCTGAGCTGGAATCAGAAGTCCCCAGGAGTCAATCAACAATGAAATGATCTAGAAAATGAAAACACCAAGGTAAAAGCTTATGACTTAGAGATATGACGAAGGCCACCAGGAGCACCCCATCCCGAAGTGGTTGGAAGTGGTTGTCTGGGGGGGAGGGTCCTGGTGGAGGGTGTCTGTTTTTATTCTGTGTCCCTCTGTGCTTTTCTGTGAAGAGTCCATCACACACTCGTGTTGGTGTGCTTAGGGACCAGTTACACTCGCACTCACACTCACGCCCCTGCAGGAGCCGCTAGAGAGGTACCAGGCGGGTCAGGCTGGTCCCTGCAGTGGCATTAAGGAAAGGGGGGCTTGGGGAGAGGAGGGGGGTCAACACCGAAGAACAGATTTGCTCTGACGAGCTCTGCTGGCCTGGAAGTTTGCAAGTCCTCGAAGTCTTGCTCTATCGATTCTTATTTTTCCAAATGACAATATGAATTTAAGAAGGGACCATAACTCCGGATCTTCCAGCAGCTCATGGAATATTAACAGGCAACTCTCGGGCTTAGTTACTTGACATCAAACTGAGGAACAGCATTGACTGGGAGGGGTTCTGGAGATTGAGTCCTGTGGGGTGTCGCCTGATGCTACTAAAGAGTAATTCTGTGGCCAGTCAAGTTAGAACATTTGCTAAAACAGAAGGAAGAATTCTTGGCTGCAGGACTTCTCAGAGCTTTGAATTGCTCTATCTGCTGTGACTCTCAAAGGAGCCACATAGTCTGTTTTGTCTGGAATTCCCTCTTTTGGGGTGTCCCCTGATTTGGTCACCCTAAGCCTTGGTTCTCCATAAAGTGGGTCTTAAATGCCTTTTGCGATTGTGGTAGGGCAGTAAAAAGTGGGTAAGCCGGTGGGCGAAGCCAGGCCTGAGCATTCCCCAGGCCCTGGCGCTGGGCCGGTTGCCTGCCCGGCCAGCAGGGATGGGTTATGGCCGCCTCCCTTCCTCGCCTTAAAGGAGGTCCCTTGTGGGGACCCGTGGAGGCCGGCGTTCCTGCTGCAGCGGAACACGTAGGCGGCTCGTGGGTCCGTAGGAGTCCGGAGCCGCAGGCAAGTCACCACCCTGTGCTGGGCCTGTGGGAACCACTGACTTCTGGTCCACACCTGCCCTCCCAGGCGGACACCTCGGGATCGGAGGACCGAAGTCGGTCTGAGGAACTGGTTCTGGGAGCTCAGTGCTCAGCTCCGAGCACTTCGGGACAGTTTCCCGACTCTGGCCTTGCTCCCGGGTGAGGGTGGGTCACATTCTTTGTCCCCCCAGTGACAATATAACGAGCCACGGGGGCCAGCGTACCAAGCCTGCCAGTCGTGTCTGCCCTGTACCTGCATCATGAATCCTGTCTGCTCGGGGGTCCAGCCTCGGCTGCAGGAGCCAAGCGAGGGATGAGAGATGCTGCAAAGGAAGGTGTTCAGAGGCCGGAGATCTGTGGCCGCCCTGCTGGCCGTCCTGGGGACGGTGGTTTCGTCCACATGCCGAGCGGAGGGAAGGCTGGGCAGCCAAGAGTGAAACTATACTGAGCAGGCGCCCTACCAAGCCCGGAACATTCTCTACCTCATTGAGTTCCCCCGAGTGGCACCCCTCAAGCTACTAGAAAGGACGCAGACCATGCTGATTGGGTTAGAGACCCTCCCTGCCTTCCCCAGGGCACCCCGGAGTCCCGACTTGGAGTGTGGGGTGTGCACCTTGGATAAGACAACCCCATCCTTGCCCGGCAGCCTCTGTCCCATGCCTGAGGCTGGAAGCTTACGGACAGCACAGCCCGGTGCCCGGGGCCACACACAGCCCGACGTCCCCTGATGTCCATCACGGCAGGTGTGGGCCAACTTTATCAGTCACGGTCTCCATGGCAGACAGCGGTGGGGATTTGGCCCAAGGGCTGTCACCTGTGGTCTCTGCCGTGGGGCTGCCACCGCACCATCTGCCTAGTGGTCAAAGCCGCCGCGCTGACGTTGGTCTCCTTCTACTCACCCAACCACAGACGGGGTGTGGGTCCCAGCACTTCCCTACCAGCGCCCTTCCTGCGTGCAGGGCGAGGACGTGGGGCGGGGTGGCCTACCGCGGGCTGCCGCGTTCGCTCCCTCCCTCCTCTGTCCGTGCTGGGTCCTCCCTGCGTGGACCTGGAGGCCTCTGCCGCCCAGCCGCTGCCGCGGGAGCCGGATTCCACTGCCTGCTGGAGGCAAGCGCATCAGAGCGTTGCGGACAAGGGAAGGAAGCTGCAGCTATTCCTGCACATTCTGGGGTTCGGGGACAGTCGCTCTGAGGCCCTGCCAGTCCCCGACTTCTTAACATCTGCCTTCGCTGCCAGCTGCGCCTCTCGCCTACGGGAGCGTTACGGTGACGTTTCAGTGGAGATCTGCTCTCGGCTTCCTTCTGCCTGCAGTACCGGGAATCCTTCCGTGAGGAGGCTCTGTCCCCCTCCGCGCTGACTCATCTATCCAACGTTTATTTACGCCGGTTCTGATTCGCGGGCCGACGTCCTGCCTTCAGCTCCGGGTTCCTTTGTCACTCAGACGGCTCAGCTGCGGCCCCAGAACCTCTTTCTGGGTTCGGCTCTGTTCTCAGTCGGTGTCCGTTGGTCACGTCTCATCCGTACCCCGCTCCCTTGAACACTCGCCTCCTGGCGCCACAACACGCCCAGGGCGCATCTCACGTGCCCTCTGCTCCGGCCCCAGAATGATCCATCTGCGGATGTTGGCGGTGGTGCTTAGAAACCACGGTCGGGCCTGGGTGTGCTCACGTGGCGGGGGTTCCCAGGGGCGGTGCCGGGACGCAGCAGCCGCATCAAACCCCGTGCGCCTACCTTTCCGTCTCCAGTCCTGTGTGCACCTGCATGTGTCTACCAGAAGGTAAATCTCAGCCCGTGCGCCCCACTGACCGCGAACCTGCCCTGTGGGGTGACTCTGGCCTTCCTCTCCTGCTTGTTGCTAACCTGCCCCGGTTACCCACATCCGCCGCTGTCCAACCAGGTACCACCAGAGCATGGAGTTTATGTGGGTTTTCGCACCACTAGTCTTACAGCACCGAGTGAAACCATCGCAGCTTGCACTGAGCTGCTGCAGGGGGCGGTTATGTCTCCCACCTGTGATGGGTTAGACGCACCTGTCGCTGCTGCTTTCCGTCCCGGGGCTCCTGACGCTGCTCACTTACTTTTGTCTTGTCGCGGTGCCGTCGAGTTCACTCTTGGTGACCCACACTTCCGTGTGGTTCCCACCATCACTCGTTCGGAACGGCTCCCTGCCCGCCTGCCTTGTCCCACCGAGCCCGCCTGCCCAGCCCTCTGCCCTCCCTCAGCCCCCACAGCGGCTGGTTCCCTAGTTCCGTCCTTCCAGATTGTCCTATAAATGGAGTCACAGCGTCTGGAGGCTTTGGGTCCGGCCGCTGTCACCGAGCCAAGTGCATCGGAGAGTCGGTATTGCGGCGAAAGCGGGCCGCGAGCCCTTTCCGCGGCTGACCAGGGGTCCACTCTCCGGACGTGCCAGGCCGTTTGTCCACATGATGCCTGCACGGAGCTCGGGGGACGCCCATTGGGGCTGATTATGCATAAATCTCCCAGCAGCATTTCTGTTCACGTGGACATGACTTTCCACTTCATCGGGGAACCACCTGGAATTTTCGGAGCGGGGTCATGCAGGGTCACAAGAGCCTGTTTAACTGGGTAAGAAACCATCAGACCCTCTCCCAAAGCCGCCACCCCACCTTGCGCGCCCCCCGGCAGCAAGAGCAGGGTTCCTGCTGCCCCACGTCTTCCCAGACATGGTGGCGCCAGGTTTTCTTGTTTCGTTGCGGTTTTGAGTTGGTCAGTCCGTAAGGACCGGCACTGACCGGCATCTTCTCCGGGCTCTTTCGCCATCCGTGTGTCTTCTTGGGTGAGGTATCTGTTTTCACCTTTTGTCCACTTTTCAAGCTGGATTTTATTGTTGCGCCTTGTGCCTCTGGCCAGCTGGGGCGGGTCCACTGTGCTCTGCGGGAGCACAGAAACCCTCTCCTCGGAGCTCTGGGGTGTGGGGGGAGCTCTTCTCTGGTCTGGGCTGCTTCCTTTGCATGAGAAAGAATGTTCCGTCTATTTGCTCTGGGGGAGCCTCTGCGGGTCATAGGAGCCCTGTCTCTGGGCGGCTCTTTCCTGGGTCCCCCCACACCCCAGGCTCTGTTTCCTCATCACAGGGGTCCAGAGCTCTGCCTGGGCTCCCTCTCTGAACCTGACGCTCGCTCACAGCGGTAGGCCGAGCCTTGCTCATCCCCGTCTCTGGGGTTCGCAGTGCTCCATTCCCTGGTGTCTGATACCTTGAGAACAACTCGGCTTGACTGTTTTTGTCTCGTTCTAGGAGGTCCCGTCCCTGCATCCTGGCAAGTCCTGGGTGCGTCTCTGCCAAGGGCTCCACTGTTTGCAAAACACATCACGTACAATGTTCCCACTGATGGTCACAGCGACCAGAGGTCAGCACCATGTCCCCCAGTTTACAGCTGTAAACATTGCAGTGTGGGGGACAAAGATGACTTAGCTCAGAGTTCAGAGGTCAGAGGTCCTGCCCCAGATGGTGTCAAGGCTCTGGCTTCCTGCTGCTAGGGTTAGCGACTTTTCCAAATTCAGCTAGGGGTGCTGGCTCCAGCATGCGGGGGCTGGGGGGATGTGAGGGGCACAGAGAGGCTCGTGGATGGGGTAGGACACGACCTGAGACCAGAATGCGGGACCTTGGGGATAAAAGAGGAACAGGGACTCTACCTTACAGGCCAAGGCAGCCGAGCTGAAGTATGAGGTCCAGGGGAAGAGGGGCATTCCCAGGGGGCTCACTGCCGGGCGACACCATGCGCTGTCTGGTTTCTGTGACAAGTGCTTAGACAGAGTCTCTCCGAGTCCAGGACCGGTGACCCTGGAAAGAACCGTAGGCATTTTCTAGTTCTGCACTCTACCGGCCTGTGACAGGCGGGGAAACTGAGTCAGGAGGCTGGTGGGCCCGGGGAGCTGCCGTCAGGGCTGGGACCTTGCTCCCTTCTTCATAGAGCAGCCTTTTTTTTTTTTTTTTTCCTAAAGCTTTCTCTTCCCATTTATTTATTTTTGCCCTCAGCTTGGGCATTTTGTGCTGTTCATATCTAATTACACACAGCCTCGGGTTCTTCCGTTATCTTCGGGCGCGTGTTTATTTTAGACTAGAAGTGGCGAGCAGGAGGGGAACCCTTAAACTGCGGAAATACGGCGAGATCAGCCATGGGGCCCAGAGCCCGCGAGGCACGAAACACGGCCACCCGCAGCAAAGCACAGGGCTCCCCGCGCCCCTGGCCAACCCCACGATGGCACTAGGGTCTCCATGCTGCCGCCAGCCTGTGGTTTGGGGAATCCCCCAGCACCCACCTCGGCGTAACGACCAACGCATGTCGTCTCTGGGCTCCTATCGGGTCCCCGCTCCCGGGTCAGAGCACACAATGGCGTCGTATGATCAGGGAGAGGCTGGAGCTGGGGAAGCAGCTCTCCGGACCCGCCTGGGATGGCTCCGTCTGCCGGCATGAGAACCACTGTCCATCCCCAGACCCCACGCCCGAGCACCTGTGCTCGCCAGAGCCGTGGCTCTGGGTAACGGACCTGTGGGGTACATGGCCCTGCAGCAGCCGTCAGGGCTTGCCCACGGGTCTGTCGACGTCTGTGCTCTGCCGGGTCTGGCTGCGGTCTGCCCCATGAGTCCTTCATTCTAGAAACGGCGGCTGCCACGCCCCCCTTCTGCGGCAGAAACACAGACACCAAACCACGCTGTGCCAACACTTCTAAACCTCTTCCCCCGATGTGTCTGCTGCACGCCGGCCCCGGCTGCGGCCACAGCCGGGCTCCCGAGCCTTCAGTGAGGCATTGCTCCCATGTCTTCCAACCCTCCCATGAGGGTTGCTCCCATGTCTTCCATCTTTCTGCTGGCGCTGCTTCCTTGTGCGTCACCGCGTGCATCTCGGTGACCTTCTCCAGCCACGCGGCGTGCAGGGAAGGCACCCTGGGTGGGACAGCCACGGCACCCTCGGAGTCCTTAAATGTCACCAAACAGCGCCCGGAGGCGGCTGCACGGACCCCCGCCCCCGTTTTCCTAAGGGCTGACATCCTGAGCCTCACAGACTGTTCGGCGCGCAGGTGTTGAAGGGCGAGTTCCTCTGGTTTTAATTGCATTTCCCTGACTAAGGGTGAGGCTGAACACTTGAAAGTGTATTTATTGGCCACCTGCGTGTCATTTTGTGTGGGCTGCTGTGCGCCGGGCCCCCCACCTGTCCCTGCTTCCGGGCTGACTGGCTCTTCCCCGCCGACGGGGGGGCGTCCGCTCTGTCCCCCAGCCCGTCTTCCTCGGCCGCACGCACTGCACATGATCTTTTCCTGTATTTTTCCTTTGTTTGCGGATTTTTTGCTGTAGAAGACGTTTCAATTTTAATTGAGTCAAAGCGACTCTTGAAGGTCATGGGCTTCTTGTGTCTGGTTTAATTAATCCTTTCCCATCTCAAGCTTATGCCGAGCTGATCTAATATTGTCTCCTGAAAGTTTACTTCTTCGCGTTAGGGATTTACTCCCCCGGGATTTATTTCTGCGCGTGGCGTGAAGTAAGGACCTCGTTTTGTTTTATTATGGGGCACCAGTGGTCACCACATGCTTTAATCCGTGTGTGGACTGCTCCATATTGAATCCGGACCCTCCTCTGACGTTTCCCGGGTTCTGCGCGGCAAACCTACCCGCTCCGAGGTCCCCCTTCATCCCGGGACACCCCCCCGCCCCCGACCATCCTGTGTCCTGCTTCCATCTCAGCATCAGGGACAAGCCAACTCGGCTCTTGTCACTCTTTAAGCATCGACTTCTGAGCAGACAAGCTGAGCTTCCAAATCTTGGCTGTTACAGACGCTTCGTTTTTCCTTAATAATTTCCTGATTCTCTAGTAAGTTCCATAAAACACCCTACTGAAATTTGATTGGAACATAATGACTTTAAAGACTATTTGGGGGGAAATTCACACCCTAACAGGATTGACTCTTCTTGTTAACGGACTCGGCGTAAGTGGAAGTCACTGGCTGTGCCCCGGGGAATCTGGGGGTCTCTCCCCTCCCGGAACAGGCACATGGCACTTTCTGTTCTTGGGGAGGTGGAATCCCATGACCGCCTCTGGGCATGAGTAGCAGTGACATGGGGCACTTCTGGGCCCGCAGCACAGTGGCCTCCAATCTGGGAGATGCCGTCTGCTCTGCAGCCCAGGGCCGCCCAGCACCCCACATGGGCAGGGAGTGTGGGAGTGACACCCAGTCGAATGCGGTGCCGGCTGACATGGGCCGTGTTAAGTTTTCTAGAATTCTGCGAGCTGGTTTTTTTCACGGGAGCGAGGCCGGATTGTCCTGTTGGGTTCTCTGGAGGGGCTGGTCTCTTCTAGGAAGACCGCTGTGCTGCTGCAAACATGGGCAGTTTTGTCTGATTCTTCCCGATTTTTACTCTGCTTTCTTTTTCTCCTCTCGTTGTCTTGGCAAGTGCAAGTGGGAATGGTGACGTGACCCGTGTCCTCCCTTGCTGGACATGGGAGTTTTACCACTGAGTCTGTTGTCTACTGTAGGCTTGTAACAGACCTTCACTACTCCTAGTCATCCTATTTCTTACTTTTAAAAGTTGTTTCTACTCAATAACAGATGAGAATTTCACTTTTGCGTCCTATGTGATACTCCCTGCTGTCTTCATTTAGATGTATTAATGTGCGATATCTATCAGAATTTCTGACCTTGAATTACCCTTGCATTCCTGAACTCAAGCCTATTACATCCCATTAAACAAGCCTCATGAACTACTAAGGTAACGTCTCCCTTCCCCTTATCCCTGACGGTTTGCACAACAAAAAGATTGCCTTCATGAGATCAAACTTCTCCCTGCTGGGTCCAAATTATTTAATGATTATTGGTTCATTCAAGTGATCTGTTTCCTCAGTTAATTTTGATGTTTATGGTGAATGTGTTAGGGTCCCGGGGCTGTCGTAACAAATGACCACAAACCAGAGGGCACGGTTTCCAACAAGAGAAATGGATTCCTCCAATCCTGCCGGAGGCTTGGGGAGAAGCCGCCCCGCTCCCCTCCCCTGCTTCTGGTGACACCGGTGACCCCAGGCATCCTGTGACTCATAGATCTACTGCCCGGACCTCTGTCTGCCTGCACTGGCGCGTGCGGTGTTTCCCGTGCATCTTTCCCGCTCTAACCGAGAACGAGCTCGTTTGAACCAATGTCGGCAAAGATCCTGTTTCCAGACAAGGTGGCGTTCTGAGGGTCGGTATTTGGAATTTGGGGAATACTGCGTAGTGCAGCATGGTGGGTGTGATGACCTGCTAGCCTGCCCCTCGCCTGGACGGGGTCCTTCTTGCCAGAGCTGGGAGACGAGCCGGACCCAGAGACCTAATCAGAGCTTGCTTGCTGGGCACAGCCATGGTGGTGCTGGTCACAGGACAGTCTCCTGGACATGGCGGGTGTGGGATATTCTCACGACCAGTGCCTGTGGGAGGTGAGGGAACGGGGCTGGGCCGAGGGGGCAGGCTGGCGGCCGTGCAGTCAAAGCAAAGGCGTCTGCTGGTGTGAAGCGTGTGTGGGTCTAGGGTGGCCCTTTAGCACTGGTCCACATCGGAGCAGGAGGATGAGGACCTTGGCTTGTCTCTGGGTGCGAGCCAGCCCAGCAAGGGGCCTGACCTGGAGGGGGACAGCTCCCTCCGGCCAAGGGCAATTCTGGGAGGTACTTGGCAGTGAGCATCTCTGCCCAACACTGCTTGTGGCTGAGGGATGGGTCACCCTGGGCCTGAAGCCGGCATTTGGGCACTGGGCTGGTGTCACCAGGAGGAGCCCCGTGCCTGTCTTGGAATGTTCCTGCCACGTATTGGGGTCCTGGCCCCATAGGCTCTTGCGTGGCCCCAAAGACAGCCCATCTGGCTGATGTCGTCTGATAGGAGTGGGGCCCAGGGTGGTCAATCCTTTCCTCCACGTGGTCGTTATCGGTGGGGGCCAGCCCCCAAGGTGCATACGCTGGCACCGGGCTTGGAGAAAGAGCAGTTACAGGGGTGATTTAGTCAATGCGGGGGTCATCAGGGCGGCCTCAATCCAGGGTGACTCGTGTCCTCATAGGAAGGGGGGTTTGGATGCGCACACTCACACACACAGAAGGTGGCGGGAAGACGGGGGCAGATGGCCGTCCACAGCAAGGCGGGGGACCTGGCCTGTCCCCCTCGAGCCGACCCGGCTGACGCCCTGGCCCTCCACCTTCTGGACGGTGGGGCCGCACGGGTCAGTGTGTAAGACGCTCGGTCCGTGCGGTGCTCGGGCACAGCAGTCCCAGGAAGCTCCCCCACCTCTTGTCCTGCTAACCGTCGCGTGCCGACAGTGCTGGGAGCTGTCACGCCCATGTCACGGAGAAGGGCTCTGACGCCGGGAGACACTGAGTGACCCAGCACGGCCGGCTGATTGCCGCCGGCTCCCAACCAAGTACTGACATCAGCCCAACCTTCCCGATGTCTGCAAACTCCCCACGCTGCAGGTGGGCGCCGGTCCGCCGGGTCACATCCTGTGGAGGCGCCCTTCCCGGGGCACCCGACGCCCTTGGGTGGGGACGGCAGGGTCAGACTTTGAGCCAGCGAGGTCCCAGCTCCGCCCACTGTTTGTCCCAGTCTGTCCCAGTGCGGCGGCGGCCTCCGAGGGGTCTCAGGAAGTGTGAGCTGCCCTGCACTTGCTCGATGGTAGTGACCACAGTAGCCTATACACACGCCTCGTTCCCTCCCCCGCAGGCATCCGGAAGGCTCCGCACGGTGAAACGGCCGTTCCGAAGCTCTTTATTCTTCGCCTGTGTTTCCCGAGTTTTCCACGAGAAGCGCCAATAGCTTGTCTGACAAGAATAAGAAACAAAGCAACAAAAGGCGCCATTAAATGACATTATTGCCTAATATTTAGCTTCTTAAGCCAATTAAGGTTTGCGTGTTTCCGTCGCATGGAGCGCAGAGCCAAGGAACCGGGGAGACGCGGCGTTGGAGACAGGGTGCGAGCTGCCGCCTCATTAAACCTCGCACGAGCGCGGCTGAACACGCCTGGCATCCTCCGTCCGTGCCGGGAAACACTCCGTTTTAACCAAATACCTCCTAACATATTATTATGGTGATTAACTTGTTTTTGGCCAAATTATATTTGGCCACTATCTTTTCGACCAATTGGTTTTGGCCCAATTACATCTTCCTTGTGGTTTCCTGGTCTGTGAAAAAGAGATAATTATGTGTCACTGACAGCTATCGACGAGGGACCCAAATGTCCAGGAGCGTAGTGTGGGCCTGGCGCGTGGCCGGTGCCTGTGAACGCTCCGTCCCTCCTCCTGGAAGGACCCACGCTGGCCGTTAGCCCATGTGCATGGATGCGGCTCTGTCCACAGTGGTCTCGGGGCCGCCTGGCAGTTAGGAGTCCTGGGGCCAGTCCACGGACACGGGGCCTGGCTGTGGCTCGGCTCCTAGGTCACTGTGCCCTCAGACCCAGCAAGGTCCTCAGCTCACTCAGGAACCCAGCACCCCACTGTGGCCACCAGAGACCCCAGGGCCTCTGGCCAATTTTCTTTTAAATCAGGATCCACTATGGCGCGGAGGCCAACACCGGGCTTGAACCCACGACCCCGAGATCAAGACCTGAGCTGAGATCAAGAGCCAGATGCCTCGCCGACGGAGCCGCCCAGGTGCCCCAGGGGTTCTGGCAATTTTTAAAGGAAACGTTGACAACTGGGGTGTCAGTGGGTGGGTGGGAGGTTGGGGTCGACCTGGGCCCCTGCTGGGGTGGGAGCTGCCAGGGAGGGGGGACCCCACATCGCCCGTGTGCAGGGGCACCTGCCCTCCCCGTGGGCTGCGGTGATCAGCCCGCGGGCCGCTGGGACAAATGCCACCAACCGACAGAGCAGTTGACACCACAGAAATCTATCGTCTCCCAGCCTGGTGGCTTGTCACCAAGGCCAGAGAGTCTGCAGGGCCAGTACCCCGAGGCCTCTCCCTGCGTGTCGTCACGTGGTCGTCCTCCTGTGCGTGTCTCTGTCCTGGCCTCCTCTTCTTAGGGCCACCCACAGGACCCCACTTTACCTTACTCCTCTCTGGAAAGGTCCTCTTTCCCAACACAGCTTCTGAGCTGTTGGTGTCCAGGACCCACGTCCGAGTCTGGGCCACGGTTCTGCCTGCGACGCAGGGTCCATGTCGTGAGCCGATGGGCGGTGAGGGAAGGGGTGAGCGGAGAGGCCAAGCCTCAGCTCTGGTGCGAGTCCGCGGTCTGATGGGCTGGCTGTGTCCTTGCGAACCCCGCCAGGCAGCAGACCCTTCCCGGGCCCAGCTCCGCCCTGAGCCGCCCCTCCCGCCCCGGTTCCCGTCTGCCGGGAGACAGGCGTGTGCAGTGCCTGGAGACTCTCCGAGGTGCCTCTCTCCCTGCCAATCGGCTCACTTTGTGGGACCCTTGCCCGGATACTCTGCACACGCGCGTTTATTCCCCAAAGGAGGGCGACCCCCGACACGGTCAACAGGAGTGGGGGCCGCGGGGATCTGGTTGGGGAACGAGGCAGTGGGGGTCTGCGTCCTCTCCACAGACCCGACCGTGTGGGCACAGGCGTCTGGAAGGGGACGTGGTGGTCCGCGGAGCGCTCCCCACGGCCCGGGTGCAGGAGAAGCCGGCGGGTACGGGGCTGTACATCGTGTGTCCCTCAGGAGCCCGGCTCCCCCAGGCCCATCGAGCCTAAGTCCCCAGGGCTTTTCCGAAGTGGACGCTTTGGCCATTTGGAAGGAAGGAGCTGGCACTCTCCCATTCAGGATTGTGGATGAAGAAACTGAGGCTCACAAGGTCAAAGGGACACATCCAAGGTCACATGGCAGGTTAGTGCCCAAGCCGTGACCGGAGCCCGACCCCTAGCAGCCCCTGGCCCACAGCACCGAGGGGTGTCTCCTGGCGCTGGGAGCCCCAGGCCTGCGCTGCTCTGTGCTCGGGCCCAGCCCCTGCCGCCACCGCCTGCGTGGGGTCGACGCAGCCTCCGCGGAGCCCCTGCTGGCGAGACCTGGCCGTGGCCCCGCACAGAGCTGGGGACGCTGGTCTCGGCGTGCGCCCAGCACCACACCTCCTCAGGGAGCCTGTCACAGGGGCTGGGCGCTGACCAGCACTGCGGCGAGTGGGTGTCAAGTCACCAGGATCCAAGCTGTGGACACGTGGGAACTCGGGAGTCAGAGCCTGAGAGCTGGCGGGGGGGGCTGGAGGGGCGCCAGGGCTTGTCCAACCGCAATCCAGGAGCAGGTCCGCGTCACAGGCCAGGGGAAGACCCAGGGCAGCTCCCAAGCCCCTGTTGGGATCCACTAAGCCTGTCAGCAGCCTGGACGCTTTCAAGGCTCCTGAGTGAGTCGGGGCCGGCGGCAGGGTTGTCTGGGGAAGGCAGCTTTGTGAAGAGCAGCCATGGGACCCCGTCTCTGCTGTGACGACTGGCTTTCATCCATGTCTAGTGCAGACCCTCCGACGGTGGGTGCCGCAGACGCAACCCAGCGCTGACGTCTGGGGTCTCCAAGCCGGCCTGTCCTGGCGTGAACCGCATCGGAGTGCACGGCAATGGCGGGCGCCTGCCCTCGGCCTTCCTCTGCTTGTTGACTTGCTTCTCTCCGGGAAGGGGCTCAGAGACCCTGAGAGCCAGGCCTATCCCCCCTGGGGAGCACGGGAAGGAGGCCCGGTGTCCTGTGTGTGAGCCAGTCACTGGGAGGGCAGGGACCACCCGCGAGGACGGAGAATCCGCAGTGTGCCAGGGGTTGGGCTCACACCTGGATTCCTGTGGTGTCCGCTGCTCGTGGAGCGGGTCCGGTTCTCCGCGCGAGGTTGCTGAGGCTCGGGGCTCCACGGCAGGAAGGGGGGCTGTCGGGGCGGGAATCCTCCTGCTCTCGCCTGTGGGGGACGGACGCTGAGGGCTGTAAGCTCAGCACCGAGATTTCTGAGTAGGGTCAGGACTCGAAGGTCAGGTGCGCAGGAAGGCTCCCGGAGGGGGCCTTGGGCTGGTCTGGAGGGGAGGGTAAGCTGTGGAGGGGCCAGGAGGAGGGGTCGGAACAAGCTCCCCCCGCGAGAGTGGGACACGGAGGCTCCCAGGAGCAGGGAGCAGGGAGTGAGGGCTGCAAAAGCAGTCGGATGGCTCACGGCCAAGGCAGGGGTGGGCGGACATTCGGAGGGACCCGGAGGCCTGGGAGCGAGGACAGGGCCCACAGCCGCTCTGACGCAGACGTGCCCGTGACTCAGAGCGCGCCGGCTCACACCGGTGTTTCCGGTCCTTCCTGCCTCGTGGCAAGAAGAACATCCAGTAAATTCAGAAACAAAAAAACTTAACTTCCTGGAGTTCCTTAATGCAAGCTCACTGTAGAAGATCTGGAACATTCCATGAAGGACAGTGGGGAAATTGACGTCTCACCTCCTGTTCCAGCGGGTGAGGGGCGGGCCCTTTCGTGCGGGTCTGCTGGAAGTCTCCTTCCCCTCCCTCTCCCCCCACCTCTCCCCTCCTTCCTGGCTGCGGTAGAACATACCTAATGCGAAATGTGTGACTTTAGCCGTTTCCAGGGCCCAGCTCTGGGGCACCGAGCGCACGGACCGCCGCGCACCTGTCACCTCCGGGCACCTGCAGGACTCTCTCCTCTCCTCTCCTCAGAACTCTGCCCCGTTACACATGGGCTACCCTGTCCCAGACCCTGGCTCCCCGTCCACTCCGGGTCCCTGGGAACTCGCTGACACCAGGGCCCTCATGACCGGAGTCATGCCACGCTTGTCCTTTTGTGACGGGCTGACCGTCACACAGTGTCCTCATCCACGTGGCCCTGTGTCCTCCCTTCTTGAGGCTAAGACTCCCTGGTCATCATGCGGGGCTCTGTTTGACCATCTGCCCGTCTGCCGTCCATCCGTCCGTCGGCAGGCGCTTTGGTCACTCAACCTTGGCCACCATCACCAGCGCTGTCCACATGCCAGGCCGTGTGCGGTGTCCCCAGCGGCTCACCGCGGTGTGCGTGGCCTCTCCCACAGCGTCCGTTCTCGGGCTCAGGGCTGTGCCCACGTGCTCCTCCTTCCCGGTCACTCTGTGTGCGTGTTTGCTCTAAGCGTTCGCCCTTCGGCTCAGTGAGCTCGTCTCCATGGACAGGCTCTCTGCAGTGGAATTACCGGTCGGCCCTTCTGACCGACGCTTCGTGCGGGAACTGTCAAGCCGCTGCTCAGAGGACGGCCCGCCGGTCCACACTCGCCCGCACCCGGTGGGACTATTAATCTGTGCAAACCCGCGAGACCGCGGGGCATGGTGGGCGGCTTCTGCTGTAATGTCTTCCGTCCCCGGGCAAGGTCACTGACGCGTCTCCGTGCAGGTGTCGGGCTTTCAGGATTCCCGCCGCCGAGTGTCTTTTCCTGGACTTTGCTCATTTTCCAGCCCGTGGCTCGGTGTTTGTGTTACTGGTTTGCAGGAGGTCCTCCCAGAATGAGAAATGAGCCTTGCTGGAACTGCTGGAGGCCTCTCCTGGCTTCCCTCCTCCACGGCGGGGCTCAGGCTCTGCCGTGTGACACACAGAAGTGCGGCCGCTGTGCCCAGACAGCGAGCTTTCTGCTTCCTCCTTCGCTCGCAGGAAACCCTTGTCCACGCGGGCCAGGCCGAGCAGGCCCCACCCCGACCCTCTGCGGTTATTTCAAAGGCGTTATTGAAAATCCCCAGCGAACCTGCTCTTGGAGTGAACTTAGAGCCCGAACTCTTCCTGCCTCCCGGTGGTCCACAGTGGCCAACGGCCTCAAGTGGCCCTCAGGGGCCCGGGTCTGCCGTGGCCTGCCCCCCACTCCCATCTCTGCGCTCTGGTAGCTTCCTCGTTGTTTGGAGGAAATCGTTCCTACCTCAGGGCTGTGCCTGTGTCCTTCCTTCGGGAAGCCTGTCCGGCCTCCCCTAGACACGGTGTCCACCCACCCCGCCCCACAGACCGTCTACAGTCCCCTGGGCCGGCACTGGGCCGTGTCCAACCCCCCCACCCTGCCCTGCAGTCCCTGAGCCTCACCTGGAGCCCCTCACTCACTGGTCTGTCTCTATGCCGGGGGTCCTCAAGTCCCCCCTCAGCGTGTCCTGCCCATCCCCGGGCCTAGCCCACGGTGGGTGCAGCCACACGAACGCTCTGTTGGGGGGACAGAAACGTGGTCGTTCGGTGTCCTCGTGCAGGGCTGGCTCTCGGGACCCTGCTGGACAGGCACCTGGACCGGAGGCGGGCTCCTTGCTTTGGGACGTGGGGTCCGTCCGTCCCTTCCTCACCGTGGGTCTGCCCTGGGACAGTTGGCATGGGGTCACACCTGGGTGGCCGTCCTGGGTTCCCAAGGGCAGCTGGGCAGAGGGTATGGCCAGATTTCCCAGGTGGGAGCTGGAGAGAAGGCCGTGGCGCCGGGGCCGCCCAGTTCCCTCCGGGATCCGCGGGCTCTGGCTGGGAGTCTCGAGGACCCCCGGCCTCTGGCGGCGGCTTCTCCAAGGAGCGTCCTCACGTCCAGAAGGCCTTTCCCTTCCTGCTCCAGCTCGGCAGCCCACGGCCACGGGAGTGTTAGGCGGCTTGCCCTCCACAGGGCCCTCGTGGGGCTCAGGACCCGGAGAATGAGCCTTCGAGCCTGCAAAGAGGAGACACGGGCTGACGGGAAACAGACAGGGCGCTTCACCCCTCAGCTGAGCTCTGGGGACGTCCGCTGCGCATGAGGAGCCTTCGTAGGGCTGCAGCCAGTGAACAAGAGCCTTCAAGTGTGTTGTCGCCGAGTCCCCGGGGCAGGTGGGCATCCTGCAGGGAATGAGAGGAGACTTGGCCATCAGGCTCCCTTCGGCCAGCGAGGCTGTCCTCTGGGGCTGGGGACGGCGTGTGGGGCCCAGGGCGTCACCCCGAAGTGCTGGTTAAGAGCATCCGCCCCAGTAAGCAGGGAAGCCGGACTCGTCCCAGCCGCCTGAAGCATGATTTGGGCAAAAACACAAAGTGGAGCGGGTTTCGTGCCGCCGTGTTGACCCGGCCCAGGGAGAAACCTGGCAAAAGGGAAGCTTGAGGGTCTCGGTCGACATCTGTGCGGACGCACGTGCGTCACGCGCATGTGACATTTCCCTGCCCCCGACGGCATTGCCAGATTAATTCAGAAAATCCCATAAAAGGGCTCTATTTCAAATGACTTAGAGATAAGTAAGCATTTACATATAAATTAAATATTCTTAAAATTCCGAGAAATATAGGAACAAACCTAAATGCTTTTCAAGTTTATGGGCTTGGGTAAATCTTTGGTAAATAAGTTTAGTTTAATATTGCTGGTTTAATAAAAATCAAATTGTCTTCTGAGTTCTCAGCAGTAAGTACCCTAGGAACACACAGTGTTAGTCGACTTGGGTTTCCTAGTCACAATAAGGTGAGAGAGCCACGATCCAGTAGATGGTTAACATTAGAAAAACGATAAATTCAACCTACGAATGATTGCCTGAGAGGCCACGAAAATGAGCTGCTCGACACCCATTGCTTGATACGCATCCAAGAGAGCAGAGAAGCAAACACGGAAACCACCCGCGTATTTGACTTTCTTAAGTTTTTGTTTCGAGATGATTGCCCAAACGCGCCTGCGGTGGAAACAGTTAACAGACTTGGCAGGACGCTGGCTTTGTGGAGAGTCTGCCCACATCTGTCCCCGTGATGTGGCCGGAGGAGAGCCGCAAACGTTCACTCCAAGCCCCAGCTCAAGGTTACTCAATCACGGTTCCTTATATTTATAAGATGGAGAGACACTAAACACCCCTGCATCTGTTAATAAGCACGTACTTTGTGCTAAATTGTAAAAGCGTACTGTAAAGATTCTGAGAGGCGTGTTCATGCAACATGCGGTCCCGCTACGGAACGCGGGAGTGTGGCAGTCGCCCACTGCCTGGCTTTCTCTAAGAAAGAAGGTATGCTGGCGGTGAGACGTTGTAATCGATATATGGAAATGAAACTGCCAGAAATAATAAGGCACACAACTTTGTGCACAAAGTACACAGGGAGAGCAGGGTGTGTGTTCGATGAGGAAAAGCATGCGAGGTACAAAGGAAGGGTTTTGTTCAGGGAGAGAGGGAGTCGCTGTGCGCTTCCGAAGAAGAAAGCAGGAAAGCACAGGTCGGGACCTGCATGGTATAGGAATTGTAGATTTGCAGAAAAGGAATTGTATGTGTGGTCAGGTCGGCCGGGAGCTAATGGGTTTGTTTATTAAGCTTTTAGAAAATGAGCTTGTTCGTGCACTGATGGAAACCGGGGCTTGGTTTTCTTTCTGTTACAACAATGCGTTCTTGGATTATTGTCTGCTCCTCAGAAGAGACTGTAAAAGGTTTTTTTCTTTGCCCTGGAGTTCAACTCCCTAGAAGGCAGATTCTGTGTTTTATCAGAATAATTGTCGTGCTCTGTGTGCACCTCGTTAGATCTTTGATTACTTCCGGGAGGCTGAGTATGGTTTCACCGTGACCTGCGGTCCTGCTTCAGCAAGTGCGCAAAGCTTTTGACATCTTTGACAACGTCCCCAAATCACATCCAAAGTGGAATTTTGAGCTTGAACTAACCTTGAGATTTCCCAGCGGGAATCTGAAAAATCTCCGAGGATTTGTTCTTTCACTTTGTCAAGGAAGAATTGCTAAAACAACAACAATAATTTGGTTTACTGACTGTGCTGCCTTGCACGGAAAGGGTCGTCTCATAAGAACAGAAGCTTGGGGGATCCTGGAAGCCTTTGTCGGTTGAGCGTCCGACTCTTGGTTTTGGCGCAGGCCACAGTCTCAGGGTCGTGGGATCGAGCCTCATGTCGGCTCCGCGCTCAGCGGGGAGTCTGCTGGAGACTGTCTTCCTCTGTCTCTCCCTGCTCACACTCTTCCTCTAAAATAAATGAATCTTAAAACAAGAGGAGGAGAGGCTCAGCCTTCTCTACCCGGCCTGTGTGCGAACATGTTATCAATGTAGGTTTTTCAGAAAGCGCGTCAAGTGCATAGCTGTTGGGTGACAGCCTCCCTGTCCTCGAGGGACCCGGTTAGGTCAGTCGGCATATGCCGTGTGCCCCGGAAGTCACCAAACTTTCCTGTCAACGGACTCACAGACACTTCAAGTCTCCCGTCACACAGCTGGTCTGTTTTACTCTGATTCTGCTCTGACGTGTTTGCAGCCCCCAGGGAGGCAGGCAGGCATTCCCATGAAGGCTTTCCTGAGGTCAGAGGCTGAATGGACCTGGCCTGGATCCATCCCCAGAAACTACAAAGACTATTTATTCTCAGAAAAAGAAGATGACCTTGAGGAAGCATTTAACCTTTCTGATTCTGGGTCCTGCACCATGGAAGTTGTGGGGAGGTCAAGCTCAATTCCCCACCAGGAGCCAAACCAGCTAGTGTGAGCTCAGCCAGGTCTGCCGTGGACAGGTGTGCAGGTTGTTCACTGCCCAACTCAAGAAGCACTTTCACATAAAGTACTGTGTGAATCACACCTCTTAGAGCTGAGCAGTACAGGACCTACCTATGCAACTGAGCACAGAGGGCCTGGTGCCTCCATCAGTCATAAGCCTTCCGTGGATGCTGACTGTGTGTTCTGCTCTTTCCAGGGAACAAACTGGGGACAGGCGTGTGGCCTAAACTTTGCTCTAACGGTCTGGCTGGGAGGGCTAGAAAATATCACCGGACACAATTCATGGTGTACTCATGGGAGGTGCCCCGGATGGGCCAGACCAAGAGCCCTAGGCGTCCTTGCTGGCAGCTGCATGGGCTTGGGTCCTACTATGAAAATCTCAGGCTGGTCTCACTGAGTAGCTTATCCGGGGTCACTCAGCCGGTAAAGGCTGAGGCCAAGGAAGCCTTGGGTCTGTTCTTCATTCTTCCAGGTCTTCCTGGCCAATGCCACTCCGAGAGCTGGAAGCTGGGATGAGAGGTGTCACTTTCCAGTAGGCCTTTCATGGGCTTATCCAAAGCCACAGGCTTGGGAGTGGATCTGTAAGAACACCAGCTGTGCTCATCCCCCCAAATGAAGCTCACATCCGAGGCTAAGTGATGCAGATCTCTCTCTCTCTGTGTCAGTTCAGATGAGAGAAGAGTTCACAGGCTGGACTGTTTTCACACGTGCAGGTTACGCGTGTCCCCTGGGGAGCACGAGCTCACCCCCGTACACAGAGACGTGGACACACACGGGCACGGACAGTTATTCCCCAAGCACCTGCACAGGAAAACGCTCACGTGACCAGCCGACGTGGGCCTGTGAGCTCAGAATAAGCCACACGCAAGTGTAAGCAGACAGGTGCTCCCAGACGCCAGCTTACCCAGGCATTCAGGTCCCGAGTGTCCTCCTGCAAAGAGACACACGTGGCCCGTGCGTACCCAGGCGTGTGTTCACACCGCAGATGGTGTGCTCCTCACGGGAAGCCCCCAGTGGCTACAACTCAGACATTAAAAGCATCAGTAAAAGAAGCTGTCAGAGGTTCAGTTGCAACATTGATTTCCGTGGTTGTCAGAGCCGAGTAAATAAAGCCCGAGTGACATTTAATACCGGGTCTGCCCTCCAAGGACGGGCACTGGCGAGGAAAACCAGTAAACGTTTACAGCCTTCTTTAATGTGGAGTGGCCTTCCGTGAGGGTCAGAGATGTCCAGGACTCTCCGGGGACCTTGGGGTCTCCCAGTCTGTGTGTTGACCAGTCTGTGTGGAGCGGATATTGCTTTGTGCTCCTGGGAAGTCATCCAGAGCCGGCTGAGGGCCCCAAGGACTACCCAGTCCAGGTGGAGTCCACCGGACCTCCACGTGTCCTCCTCCCCCTGCTTCCTAACGTCTGAGAACATCCTGAGTTAATCACCAGTCTGCCTGGGCCCTGACCACCCACGGTTGGGCTGAATGGTGTCCCCAAAACTCAACCATTGAGTCCTAACCCTGAGGACCTTGCCGAAAACCAGCACTTTTAAAGAAGTGGTTACAGTAAAATGAGGACATAGACACATCCTCACCCAGTGTGATTAGTGTCTTCGTAATAAGAGGAGACACAGACATGCAGTGGGGGACGCTGTGGGAGGACGAGGGGAGGAGAGGGTGTCTGCACGCCAGGGAGTGGCCAGAGGACCAGGCTTGCCCACACCTTGCTCTTGGCTTCTGGCCTCCTGAGCTGTGAGAACACGCATTTCTGTTGCTCAGGCTCACCGGTCTGGGGTGGTCTGTTGCAGCAGCCTGGTGGACTGACACACCAAACAACCGTCAACTCTATCATTCTATTCTACCGCAGACTGACCTTCAGACACGGGCCCATGTTGGAGGCCTGATGCTGGTCATACCTGAGCCCTTACCCCGAGCCACGCGTGGCCACCACCTTTAAAAGTTGATCCTTTAAGGAGCTCTGAATAGTAACGAGTAACGAAGACGTCCTGTCCATTTACCGACATGGCTCCCTTCGCATGGGTCCACGTTCACACTTGCACCATCTCCTGCCCTCCTGCCCATGGGCTCTCCTCCAGTGCTCCCGCAGCCCTGGGAGCAGGCGGTGGACGTTCACGTCTGCATATCTTCATTCTGCCTTTGCTGCAGAGAGATATGTTTGCTGGGTATAGAATGTCTGATTGGTGTGTTTTCTCTCAGGATGTCATAGCGTCATTCCAGGAGAAGCTTGTATGTGTTGTTTCCAGCGAGAAGTCTGCCGTCACCCTCAGCTCTGTGCCTTTGCACACAACGTGGCTCTTCCTTTTCCCAGTGTTCTTTTTGTCGCCCTGGCTGTGAGCAGTGCGACTGCCATGTATGGTCTGTGATGCTTTTCTTTTTCTGTGCATGTGCAGTTTCTACCAAATTTGGAAAGTTTTCAGCCCTGACTTCTTCAATGATTGTTTTCTGTCCCTGTCTCACTCTCTCCCCTCTGTCGCTGTCTCTGTCCCTGTCCTCTCTCTCCGGCTTTGGATGCCTGGGTCGGGCTGCTCTGGTTCCTGACTCACTTGTGCTCTGCTTGCTGGTCTACTCTCCGTATTTCCTTCTAATGCCTTCTGCTGCTGTGCTGTCAAGGTCACTGACTCTTCCTCTGCAGTCTCTCATCTCTCGTGAACCCCGTCTAGTATGCCGTTCCTCTTAGACATGCCAGCTTTCAGCTCTAGGGTGCAGCCCCCAGAGGGCAGCTTGGCACCTGGTCTAGCATTGCCATTGGTTTTGGCCGGAGGGGGACTATGTCAGTAGGATGCCTCTGGCTGTTCAGAGAGATGTCAGGGATGCAAGGAACCCAACACAGGACTGTAGCAGGACCCCAGCAAGAGAGGCCTCGACAGACACAGGACGATTGCTCCAAGTGTCTGTTGTCGAGTGGAGCCAGCTGGATTCTGGGCAGAGGAGGAAGTGGGGTCAGAGAGGAAGACAGGGTCTAGCAGGTTCCACGAAGGGCTCAGGTCCCAGGAGACCAGGTGGGGCAGCCAAAGGGCTCAGGCTTGGGGGCAAGACCAGGAGTTGGTCTGACCCACTGACTTGGGGTCATGTTTGTCTAGAAAGTGCTATGGGACTTGGTCTGCCCTGAGGCCATCAGCGTGGCCAGGATTCCAAGTGGGCACTTGACCACCAGCCTCCCTATCATTCCATGAGGCTCAGGCTGCACCTCACCCAGGCAGGAAATCAAAGGGTGATGATGTATAAAGGAGCGTTTGCCTGGTCCTATGGTTTGAGACAGTGGCCCCGGGCTGCAGCCTGAGCTCTGAGCCTTCTCATGTCCCTTATGCTGTGGGAACCCTCCCACCACCATGGAGGCCGGGATGTCCACGTTAAGCCATGCACAAAAGCCAAGGAACTCTTTGGTCGTTGGTCCATCTGTTGGTCGTTGACGATCAGATACGATTTAAGGGTGGCGAGAGGGAGAGTGGTGAGCGGGACAGCATCTCAAGAAGGGTTTGCTTTTCCAAGTTGACTCTTAAGAGGAATGAGCATGATGGTGTGCCGCCAGCACTCGACAACAGCGGAGGGCAGGGGAGCCTTCGGCATCTCTGGCTGCTCTCCATCATCTGTCCTCTCCGCACACACATGGGAGAGCCAGAGCTTCCTTATCTTACGGGCTCAGTTTCCCTGACTCCCAGCTCGTCCTGCCTGGAGCAAGAGGCCCCCCTCCCAGCGCCGTCTGTTGTGGCCGCCTCCAGTCCCGGCACAAAAGTCCGACCACCAGTCGAGTCACGGCCCAGACAACCTCCATCCATTCACTCAACATTTGCTGAGCACCTACTGTGTGTGCTCCGGGAATTCTACCGTGATCCAGACAGACAGACACACAGAGGGCTCACAGGTGCTTTTCCAGGGAGTGAAATGTGCTGTGAGGAAGACAAAGAGGTTGATGGCCACATGGGCGGTGGGATGGCAAGCAGCAGGAACCCTCAGCGGAAGGGTCCTCAGTTGGGGCACCTGCAGCCTCGGTGGGAAGGAGGAGCCCCTCAGGGAAGACCCACCTCAGGGGCCCAGCTGCCCTCCGTTGCCTGGGCAACTATCCTCTGTCAGCTGCACATCCAGACTCTCTGAGCCCTGGACGTGCTGCCCGGTGGATGAGTGAATGACCGGAGCTGATTCCCATGACCGCTCTCATGGGGGTTGGTATTATCCTCGTAACACCCCTGTCTCTCAGGGGAGGAGACCGTGATCTCAGGGCATGGGTCATGAGTGAGTGCCAAAGGGTCCAGGAGGGTCCGTGCCCATGGACGCCCCAGGGCACTCTCGTGGGTCACTGGAGCTCTGGGAGGACTGGGGCCACACCTGCTCCTGGAGCCCAGACATCTGTCCCGGTGTCTGGCTGGGCACAAGGCTCTGCTGTCAGGCATGGCGGGTACTGTAGACCTGCCAGTCGGAGCAGACGGTGCCTGCCCGAGACAGACACCAAGCCCTAGTGCTGGCATGGGTTTCCGCGAGCCTGGCAGGTAGTGGCTGTGGGCATTGGTCTGGCGCCCACCGTCCCTCTGAACTGTGCCACCTCGTTGCTCTCAGCACCTCACCCACAGGCCAGGCCACGACCCAAAGCCTTCTCCAGACAATGCGCCGAGGACGTTACTGTCATGTCAGGCCCCAGGCCTCCGACAGCCACCAGCGGTGACACCTGGAGAGGCTGCTCTGGGGCATGGCTCTGCCTTTCCTGGTGGTGACAGGGAGTATGAGGATGGCTGAGTTGGCAGAGCTGCAGGTCTGACGTTCGGAAGCTGTGGGCTCTTGGCGGGGGGCGGGAGGGCAGCTCACAGGGCACCACCGAGTCCTGTGTTGTCTGTGGGGTTTCCAGCCCCGGGCAGCAGACCCTGCGGCCTCCCCTAGAGGCGGGGGCCTGGGGCAGCCCTCACAGCAGGGTCACTGGGGAGATGCTCCCCATCTGTTTCCTGAGCGCCAGAGCCCATGCGGAGCTGGCGGTGATGGGCGCTGGTCAGTGGGAGAGGCTGGGGGTGCAGGCGACGGGGAGGGCAGGTACAGGGGTGCTTGGAGCTGGGGGAGGGCCAGAACGGAGGCTTGCCAGGAGAGGATCCTCGGGCAGCAAGGCCGGGAGAGGAAGCCTGTTTCCCGTTGGGTCAGAGAAGGGGTCGGGATCTTGGTGTGCTCAGGGCTCGGTCAGTACGGGAGGGGGAGGCCGGTGGGGGCGGCGGGCATGTAGTCAGGGGGCAGGTGGCAGCAGCGTGGTCTGGGTGAGCACAGGTGATCGGGCCCTGCCCCCTCCACCACAGTCCCAGCCTCGCATGGAGCCTGTCCAGCCTGGGCACCACCTTTCGCCGTCCTGGCATATCCTGTTCCGCTGCAGCACCCCGTGCCCTTCAGCCTCCACACAGTGGCCCGGAAGCCCAGCCCATGGGAGTCACGTCTGCAGGTGACATGTTAGCTCTGGTCCTCGAGCCGCTTCCCTTCCTCCACGACAGAGGGCCAGCGCAGGTCACAGTGGCCACTGCCGACCTGGATTTTCCCTTTTGCTTAAAGACCAGGTGCAAGCCACTGGCCCTGGTCTCGCTGAGTTACAGGGGCTGCCGTGGCGTGTCTTGGCCTGCCTATGTGTGCGGGCCTGCGCTGCTCCGAGAGGCTCTCTCTACTCGGCAGAGGGGACCCGCCTGAAGGAGGGACCTGGGAGGGGCCCATCGTCTGTGGCCCCCTCAGTCACACAGGGCGTGGCCTCGGTCACTGTCCCGGCTGCTCCTGAGGACGGGTGTGGGGCCCTCCCACGTCCCTCAAGATGCCTTAAGAACGCACAGGACGCTCCCCCCACGGGCGCCTGGAGCGGCAGGACGGAGCCTTCTCTCCTCTGCATCAAAGGCGACACGTCCTCTCTCTCTTCAATGACAAGTGTCTTGCCACTTTGGCTTTCAGCGTACCTCCGAGGAGGGACACAGTCTGGAGCGGGGGCAAGAGGGGGGTACCCCCAGGCCAGGACTGACTTCCTGCCACTTGCCAGAGCTTGCTCCAGAGAGGAGCACAGACCCACCTCAGGGAAGGCTCAGAAGGGGCCTGGCAGAGGGGACGAAAGGAGCGTTGGCGGCAGGTGCACAGCTCGCAGGCACTGAAGCAGGAAGGCTCAGCCCCTGTGTCCCCCGCGGAGAGCAGGCTGACCAAGCCGGGAATCAAGGGCCCTGGAGCTCAGCGACGGCCCCGGGCTGCGGGGAGATCAGTAGGCTTGCCGGGGAGGAGCCGCTCCGGAGGGGGCGCCCCATCCGGGGATTTGCATCTCAAAGAGATGAACTGAAAGCTGGCTGTCAGCAGGTCCCAACACACCAGAAGAACTGTTTGTCCCAGAGGAAGGGCAGAGAGAACAGAAGCAGATTTCAAAACACCAGGAAGAGGAATTGCAATCATCCAGGAAGTGGGGGGAAGGGCATTTAATGCCGCAAGCTGACCTTCCTAGGGGCTGCCCCCACCCCGCTTACAGGCAAGCTTTCAGGGGCGCCCCAGCCGCCCACCTCCCAGCCCACCTTCCAGGTGCTGAGCTGGTTTCATGGCCAGACGCTTCTGCTCCGTGACCCAGTGGTGGTCGGTGAGAGCTGAGGACTGGCTGTAACTGGACCCCCCCCTCCCCCGTCACAGGGCTCCCGCCTGTGTCCGTGCTCTTGGGAGCTCATGGATGACTCTGCCTGGTGCTCTCCAGAGCAGCCCTCCCTGGTCCCCAGGGCTCCCCAGCTCCCACCTGCTCCTCAGGCCAGAGGGGCGCCACTCAGCACAGACTGCGTTCTTTGCTTAACAGGTGTCTATGACTCTAACTGATGAGATGCCCTTGAATTTGCATGGTAAGTACTTTAGAAATGAAATGCCAACGTGGGCATACACTCCGGTGGGCTGAAACAGCCGGGGGGTCCTTGGGGAATTTCCTGAGCCCCGGCCTGAATGGGGCCAGGGAGGGCATGGTCCAGCGCCCTGACCCTGGCGGGGGGCCCCGCTCGGCTCCCACAGCAGAGGAAGTTCACAGGGGAGGGCACGTCCTGGGGGAGAAGAATGACTCCGAGACCTCCCTTGGAGAGTCCAAGTCCGGGTCCCATGGGCCTGAGCACGGTGCCGGGGGGCGGGTGATGGAGCCGGGAGAGCTAAGCATGTCAGACCTTTAGGGGAAGTCACACTCCTTGAAGACAAGCCCAGCGTCAGGGCAGACGTGAAGGTGGAGGCCAGCAAGTCCCGGGTCTTTGGGGGTTCCTGCCAGTGTCACAGCTTCCTCTTGTCACTTTGCAGGGACAGGATGAGTGACGCCTGCTCCCTGGGGACAAAGTCAGCAAGGCACCGATGGTCCAGACCAGGACGGGCTGAGGTGGGCCGTCCGGGTGGGTCGGGCCAGCCTGGCTCCTGCACAGGGTTGGAGATTGGACCGGCAGCGGGAGAGTCTGGGGCCACCTGAGGGTCATGGCAGTATTGGAGGGAGGCCTGGGCCAGAGGTCAGTCACGGGGTCTGTAAGAGGAAACATCCCGGATCAAGTCCTGGCCTCAAAGCACAGTTCAAATGAGCCACAATTCTGGCATCTGATGTGACCCGCTTAATCCCAAGAACAAATACTCACCAACCGTCTACTGGCCCCGGACACCAAGCTCAAGGTCACCTCCAGAAAGTCAAGGATCTTCTGTGACTCCCTGACCTGGTGCTTCTACAAGTCTGGTATTGGGGGCAGAGGGAGGTCCAGCATCAACGCAGGTCACCCCGGCCACCCCCGCCCTCGATGCGTGCTGCTGTCAGGGGCAGTGTCCCCCCAAACGCCATGTCCTCTTGCTCTCCACCACCCGCAACCGCCCCCGGCCTGGCGAGGGGATGGTCACGTTGCTCCGGCCCCGATGTCCCTTCCACTCCACGACCACCTGCCCGGCTCCAGTCCCCGCCCCCCCAACTCCTGCCCCGTGTGGAGGTTGGCCAGGCGCTCTCCAGACCACGCCAACAATGCTGACCACAGACGCTCCCCTCCGTCTGCCGGGCGCGGGCCTGGGCAGGGCTGCCTGGGTCCCTCACACTTGGCCACGTTCCCTGGCTTTCAGCCCCTCAGCGGGCCACGACCCGTGGGCCCCCGTCCTCTGACCTTCACGGCCAGTCCTCCCCCTGGGGTCCTTGCACACTTTCCCCCAAATCACAAAACCCTCCCACGGAAGTCTGTTGCCTGAGGGCAAGAGGAGATGTCGGCAGTGACGGCCCCAGCTGTCACGTCCCCCAGTATCCCCTGCCAGGCACACGATCTGGCGGAGACTCCAGCCCGGCCGGCGGCCCGTGTCCCTTCAGCCCTGCGGCTGGACCTGAGCCTGCTCAAAGAGGGCATCTTGCTCTGGGATTGGGGTTCCCAGACCCAAACACCCCTCAGGGCCCCCACCCGCACCTGAGCTCCTGGCCCCAAGCTCAAGAGTGGGGGCGCCCCTGTGGAAAACGAGGGCCCCCTCCGTCCCAGGTGGGGCCTGTGTATCTCTGCTGGGACAACAGAGCGGGCAGAGGTTTAGGCCACGGGCCCGACTCTGTGAACAGAGGAGAAACTGAGGCCCAGAGAGAGGGGGCCTGTCCACACTGTCACTGAGCAGAGCCAGCCGTGCCGTCCTTGGGCATCCGCGGCCTGCAGGAGACACAGAGCAGGTGGGGCCCATAGCTCTGGGCCTTGCTCCCCCCTCCGCCAGCTCCAGACGGCTCTGGCTGGCAGGATGAGGCTGGGCGAGCATATGCCTGCCGCAGCGGGCACAGCTGTCCGCCGTCCAGAGAGCTGGCAGAGCCAGGCCCGGGGGCGCGGGGTCCGCGGCCAGTTGCCATTTATGCTTGGAAATTGGAGACATGCTCCCTGCCAAAGGCCCCCAGGGTGGCAGAGGCTTGCAAGGCTGTTAACTATCTCTGTGTGCACTGGGCCCGGGTGGCGGCAGCGCGGGCCACCGCATGCTCTGTCCCCGTCAGGGAGGACGGGGCTCCCTGGTGCCC
Organism: Mustela nigripes; assembly: GCF_022355385.1. NCBI lineage: Eukaryota > Metazoa > Chordata > Mammalia > Carnivora > Mustelidae > Mustela > Mustela nigripes. The sequence goes on along the minus strand of NC_081559.1, from coordinate 195,715,287 downwards.
AGCAGAGCGGGAGGTGGCCGTCCGGGAGGAGGCCAGCTCAGAGAGGAGGGCATCGGTGGGTGCTGGTGGATGGACATTCAGGTGGGCGGCCGGGGAGGGGCTGCAGGCGGCAGGTTCCTGGGCTGGGTGGAGAGACGGGTACCCCGGGCGCTCAGGCGCGGTGCAGGGCTCAGCTCTGTCGCAGCCGTGAGCCATGCAACTCGGGGAGGGCCAAGCCAGCCGCCCGCTCTTTGTGGCTAGCTCCAGGCTCTTCACCGGCCCTCGGCGTCCCCGCTTCTCCCGGACAGCCCTCTGAGCCCCGAGCCTGTGCTCTCCCTCTTAAGCCCAGGACCCCATGAAGGAGGGAGGTCTCTTTTTTCTCCTTCCCAGACAACCCATCGGAAGCCCAGAAGGGAACCAGACCAGACGCTTGTCCCTGGGACCAGAAGCACAGCCTCCGGACCCTGACCCTGACCCAGGCCTACCCTGACAGGAGTTAATCTCTTTGACGTCCCACGCTCTCCAGACACGGAGCTGCCCTATGACCCTGAAACAGGGACAGTGGGGCTTCCTGGAGACAGGGGTGCTTGAAGCGAGCCCAGGTTCAGGGCGCAGGGAGACTTGGTTTAGGTGTGAGCTTTGCTTCTTGCTCTGTGCCCCCGAGAGGCTGCTGCACTTGGAAGCTCGGTTCTGTCCCTCACAAGGGAATCGGGGTGCCCTTCCTTCCAGCTGCTGATTGTGGGACACCTCGGACGTGGGCACCTGCGTGTCACCGTGCTCAGGAGATGTGGCTCCTGTCCTTCTCGGGATGCTCCTGGGTAGTCGGGGTGCAGAAGGAGACATGTGGTGGACTTGGCCCCATGTGAGGACTTGTGGCATTCCTGAGCCTCGTGGGCTGTCTGCCGGCCCCGAGTCCCACATGGGAAGCCCTCCTGGGGTTCGCACCGGCCGGCAAGCCAGCAATGTTCCGGAAGCAGGGGCCTGGCCTGGTGTGCGCAGAAAGAGAGATGTGGTCACAACCCACGGAATGCCAAGGGCACCAGAAGCTGCAAGAGGCAAGGGTTTCCTCCCCCCTGGAGTCTCCAGGGGAGCGTGGTCCTGCTGCATCCTGGCTTTGAACGTCTGGCTTTCTCATCTGTGCTAACCTGTGTAGCAGCCACAGGAAAGGAATGGAGTCTCAGAGAGAGAGCCCAGGGTGTTGGCAGATGCCAGAGCCACCTCTCCAGGCAGAGGAAGGCTAGATAGGCTGGCTGAGCTACCAGGTACCAGCAAGATGCCGGCCTTGGGCATCACTCGGCATCACCTCAGAGGGCCGGAGGAACTCAGTGTCACACAGGCCTCCTGATCCAGCCCATCCTCCTGGGCCCTCCTGGGCCCACACAGGGCATATAGCTGCTCCCTTGGGGAGGGAGGAGCAGGGAGCAAGGGTTGGCAATGTGTGAGGGCTGCATATGTGCAGGGCAGAGCCTGGAGTGGGGTGCTCTCGACATGCAGATTCTAATGTAGGACTGGGGCGTTGGCTCCCGCTGGAGCAGCCTGCTCTGAACCTTGTCCTTGTTGCTCAGAAGCCCTAGCCGGGGGGAGGGTCAGCTTATTTTAGGAGAACCTAGGATAGTTGGGGCAGACGCTGATGATGGTGATATAATGTGATGACCATGCTGGTTCTGATGATGGTGTGGTGGTGGTGATGATACTGGTTTGAATGGCATTGATGGGGGTGATGGTGTAGGTGGTGGCGATGGTGATGGTGATGGTGTAGATGGTGGTGATTACAATGGCGTTGATGATGATGATGGTGATGATGGGAAGGGGGTGGTAGTGATGATGGTGTTGACACGATGATGGTGTAGATGGCAGTGATGGTGGTGACGGTGTTGATGGTGTAGATGATGGTGATGATGGTGGTGTTGATGGTGTTGATGATGGTGAGGATGGTGGTATTGATGGCAGTGATGGTGGTGATGGTGTTGATGGTGTAGATGATGGTGACGATGGTGGTGTTGATGATGGTGAGGATGGTGGTATTGATGGTGGTGATGGTGGTGATGGTGGGTGATGGTGGTGATGGTGATGAAGGTGATGATGATAGTGTTGATGATGATGGTGTAGATGGTGGTGATGACAATGATGATGGTGTAGATGGTGGTGGTGATGTGGTGATGACGGCATTGATGGTATTGGTCGTGTGGATGGTGGTGAGGATGGTGATGATGGTGGTGATGAGGGTAATCCCCAAATCCCTTATATCCAGCAGAGTTTTGTTGTATGTGTGAGAGATCCCAGTGCCCCACAAGTCTACACTCTCACTGTGTGCTCGAGCCAGAGCTGGCCCGGAGCAGAGCCCCCTCCTCCACCTGAGCTCCTGTGAACCGCCGGTGAGTGCGTCGTTTCATTTGAAGCTTCACAATTTACTCGCGGATTCAAGGTGTCGAACCAGGATGAAGCTCAGATATCAGCCAACCCAATCTCTTATTTTCTCAATGAGGGACAGGCTTGACCAAGTCACACAGCCAATGGGGCTTAATAGAGGCCAGCCCTGAGATCTCAGTCAATCCCGCTCTCACCTGCTTTTTCGGCTGTTCTGCCACAGCTGGGGAGGGCCAAGGGGACGTGAGGTCCCTCACGGTGCATTTCTCCTCGTCAAGGGGGGCAGGGAGAGAAGGGGCCATCTGCTGGCCAGGTGCGTGGAACCAGCCCCCAGGGTAATGACGTTCTATATATGAGCAATGCCTCTGTCCAGCCCCTCTCCCTGCCGGGCGTGCACCCCGACACCCCAAGACAGGGGGCAGGTGCAGGGTGTGGGTGGAGCAGAGAAGAAGCTGGCCCAGGGCAGCGCGCTCCAGCCTGCTGGGAGGCTGCGTGAAGGGGCGGAGGGGCTGGGGAGACCTCGCCCTGCAGGAGACGGAGTCCTGGACCTCAGACTAGGGCTGTCACGGACCGTGCGCCCTGGGCCGCCACTGTTCCATCTGGTGAGCGGGGGCAGGGCTGAGAGCACAGTGCCAGGACCTGGGCATCCAGGTGCCACAGAGCCTTTGTCATGGAGATTCAGAGAGAATGGATGGGGAGGGGTGTGGGGTCAGGGACACCTGCAGGACGGTGGGGCAGGGGTTGGACTGGAGAGGGTGGCCTGTGGCTGGCTCGGTACGGATAAAGCCAAGGGGACGGACATGGTGGATGCAGGAAGCATTCGGGGTGACACAGATTCCGAGGTTGCGCCACTAAGCGAAGCAGGGAAGGAGCGGGCAGGAGGAGCGGGTTGGAGGGAGATAATGAACTCGGCTTTGGAGCCAGCTGGGGCGGGAGCAATTAATCCACGCGGAGAGGGAGGGCGCCTGCTCTGCTGGCTCAGTACCTGCGCTGCTGCTTGCTCTGAATGTCCCTCTAATCGGCTTAGAGATTTATGCAAAGCCGGGTGTGCAGGAGCCCTGATTGGGTTGTGAAGGGACTGTCCAGGCTGCCAGCCCTCAGTTTCTCCCCAGCACCCTGGCTCTGAGCTCTTGCTCTCTGATGAAATCCCTTAGCCAAAACGGGGGTTTTAAACATCATTACGGCTGGAACCAAAGGGGATTTCCACAGGAAAAAGTGTGCAGGTCCAGAGGCCAGGCCACCCCGGGGCCAGGACAAGAGGCAGAGATCATTCTCAGAGCGGTGGCAAGTAGGGCACTGGCAGGGAGGTCATGAGTCCCAGCCACAGCTGAGACTGAGCCCTGACCCCAGGCACATGATGAGCCCTGATCGAGGCTACACACTGAGCCCAGATTCCAGAATCCTTGCCATAGACGGAGTCCTGACCATGACCACACATGGCTCTCTGACCCTGGTCACTGGCTGGTCTGTGAGCGCCATCCCAGACCAAACCCTAATCCCGCTCACAGTTGGAGAGCTGACTGGTTCAAGACTGAACCTTCGTCCTGTTCACTTACTCAGTCTCATGGTGGTTCCAGATTGAGCGCAGACCTTGGTCACACTCTAAGCCCTGACCCTGGTCACACTCTGATCCCTGACCCTGGTCACACCTTGAGCCCTGATCTTGATCACACGCCGAGCCCCGACCCTTCAAAACGAGAATAGCGTCATGGATGGTACCGTCCCCTCCTGGTCTGGGCATCCTGTGGCCCCCTGGTTTTGTGACAAGGGCTGCTTGAAGTGAAATCTCACACTGCCATTTGGGTGGACAAGTCTAGGTGTCTCTGGTCACCACAATGATCACACTTTACCACTGCTATTCAGTTGTGTGTGATGCACCAAGAGGGCAGGCTCCATGTTCGTCCTGCTCTCAGGGTATCTCCAGGGTCTGGCACTGTACCCCCGCTCGGTACAAGTTGTGGACTGAATGAATGAGTGAATGACTTGATTAAATCCCAAACTTTGGGAAAGAGGAAGTTGTGTCAGATGACGGAGGAAGCAAACAGTCTCCTCGGGCGTCCTGCAGAGGACGGCCAGATCAGGGTGTGGGAGCGCAGCGGCGGGTATGTTAGAGTTCAAGCAGCACTTGCTAATGACGTTCACCAGTGAGGTTAGAACCAGTGTGTGTGTGTGTGCGCTCGTGTGTGCCTGTGTGTGTTGTGCGCCTGGCTTGGGGGTGCCACGCCCCTGTGTGCATGTGCGTGTGTGTGTCTGTGCGATGCGGTTGGGGGCTAGCATCCAGAAATGAGAGTGGGGAAGAGCCTGGGGGCGCATCCTACACACTGAGCCGGGGTTGGAGGGTCACCACTGTGGGTCACTCGTCTCCTGGGGTACCATCTGGGCTTTAGGGTCAGCCTGGATCGTGGGTTCAGGGCACTAGAATCTCTGCCTACAAAGTGTCTGTGGGGACCTTGGGACAGATGGCAGAGGGGCACTGAGGGCCCGTGGTCATCCACGTGCTGGGCAGGTGAGATCCTGACCCTTCCTCTATCAGTGGCAGGAAGCAATGTGAGCCCAGGGATGCTGGTTTGCTTTCAGTGTTTATTTTTTCTCTGAAAAGAAATTAGCAAGCACACAGGACATAAAGCTTAGAAAATGTTGTGAGTGTAAGTAAAACCACAGCAGTGACTCATCATCCGTGCCGCCTTGGAGTTCATATTTTAGGTTGCTCTGTATGGCTGTGCATGTTGCACACTCCTCAAAGGGGCTGGGGGAGGAGATGGTTCCCACTACCCCAGGAGGGCTGTATCCACCTGGGTGGGACTGTGGGGGCTGGGCGTGGCTCTGCGGTTTCCAGGAAGATGCCGCTCGGCTGCTTTCATTTTGGTTCTTCCTTCCGGACTGTCTCCGACCCTAACATCCCGCAGACCAGCGTGTACACATCCACGTAGCTTCCCAAGTGTAGAGGACGCGCACCCTCTTCTCACCTCAGGTTGCGCGTCGTCCCGCGTAGGCGCCCGCCGCGTGCTCACCCCTCCCCCGCTGTCAGACATCGCTTTGTTCCCGGGTGCCTGTTCCTGCGACGTCCGCGGCGACCCACATCTCTGCACGGGAGCGCTCACCTTCCTCACAGCTGTACGGGTAGAGGCTGGACTCAAAACCTGCCCCCCACGGGATGTCAGGGCTGGGGGCGTGTGCCGCTGGGTGTCCGGCTCCTAGGACAGTGGGGCTGTTGAGTCTGGAATCTGCAGGGCAGGCCGGCAGGCTGGGCACTCAGGTGGGGTGTCTGTTACAGCCTTGAGGTCGAGTTCCTTCCCCAGGAGACTTCGGTTTTGCTTTCAGGACCAGCTGCTGATTAGACAAGACCCACCACAGCACCGAGGGCAATCTGCTTTACTGAAAGTCCACCAGTTGTGGATTTGATCGTAACTACAGAATATCCTCACAGCAACGCTGGGTCCGGTGTTTGAGCAAATGTCCAGGCCCTGCAGCCCAGCCCAGCTGACATTGCTGGGACCTTTGCATTCACTTCGAAGGGCATCTGCTACCAGCCCACGCACACACACGAATGTTTGTCCTGACACATCTTCCCCAATTAATGAAGTGCCAGGATTTATTAGCTTAATATTAGCACCAATATCCCATTTGAAAGCGCATTCATTTGGTTAATAGAGAATCGGGCTTCTTTTCCCACATTTCTAGGTCATGAGACATTTGCCAGAGCCCAGCACAGTTCTGTGCACCGCAGGAGAGAGATGCTGTGGGAGGGACAGGCAGGTGTGGCGTGGCTGAGGGGGGCCCTCGGCGTGCGAGACGTCGCAGGGCTCCGAGGCTGCGGTCAGAGCGAGGACTGCTTCTGCTCGTCTCCCTCCCGCTTCCACCTCACCCCTCGCCTCCTGCACCTCCGGGGATTCCAGACCACGTGGGAGCTAGCACCGGGTCCTTGTCTCCACAGGTCCATGGGGCAGAGAGAAGCACGGGGCCCGGTCCTGAGTGCAGACCCCACTACCGTTCCTCACTGGTAGCGTCTTATTGGTGCTGCTTCCGAGGACGCATGGCACGGCTGCCCGACGCCCAGCACGTAGTAGGGGCTCAGTGAACCCACACCCACTTTCCCCTTCATCTCACAGCTTGATTTGCCATTAGCGTGGCTGAAAGAATTGGGTCAGTTCCTATAATATCTTCTAACTGATTCCGATCATTCAGGCAATTGCTCCATCATTAACCCAGATCATCACAGTCTTTGATTAGCCGCCGAGAATAGTGACACGGCAGGCGTCCGGCAGGGAGCCCAGCCCCACGCGGACCGTCATCTGGCATTTGCCAAAAGCCGCTCGAGACGTTTGGCATTGGAGGGACAGCCAGTGCAAGGCACGCGTTGACTGCCCGTTTGCCCAGCTCACTCTGTTTTCCAAATTTGTATTAGTCCTGAATGTGGCCTCCTGGCTCCTGTGCTTTGTCCAGATCACTGGTGCGTGTGCGTGTGCGCATGTGTGAGTGCACGTGTGTGTGTGCGTGTGTGTGTGTGCATGTGTGCACGTGGCACGTGTGCACAAGAGACAAGATGTTTCAGATCCTTTAAGGAAAAAAAAGCTTGTCACGGAGGAAAGGTACAGGTTTGTGAGGCCACAGCCTTTCCTGGGGTAAGCTCTGTCATCGACAGGGCATGTGACCTTGGAGTGTCCTTGGCTCGTCTGTGCGCCAGTGCCCCCTTCTGTAAGCTGGGCTCGGGGCTTCACGTCCAGGGCGCTGGCGGGATAAGGTCCAGCACGACGACCACGCTCAGCGTGGACCGGGTGTTCCGCTGCCACTCGCGGTGGGCCTTCTTCCCAGCTCATTTCCCGCGATGATGTCACAACTCCTATCACATGCGGCGCCTGGGAGCACACTCTCACTGCACGTAACTCTTGAGTTCCCGGATGAAGCGTAGGACGCCCGGCCTCGGCCCCTCCCTTCTGTCGGGCTCCGACGCCGACACCGATTTCCCCGCTAGAAGTGAGCGCTGCTGTCCTTTGCTGGGTGGCTGATAGCACGGAGCGGCGTCCTTTTATCCTCGAGCTGATCCCCGCAGAGCCCTGGACCGGGCTGTTTCCCCTGCACCGCTGACGGCACCCCAGGAAAGCCAGGTGGTGGGCACCCGGGTCGCCACTGACGTCTGTGGTTATGGCGGTGCTGCAGACGGTCCCTGCCTGCGCCCCCGGATGCTGGCCGGGCTTCTCTGGGGCTGGCGCTGAGCTGTGTCCTGAGGTCCCGTGGGCCCGTGGTTGGTGTCGCAGCTGCTGTCAACCTGCCTTCCAAAGTCACCAGTTCCCGGAGGGCTGAGGCAGCGTCCAGCCGTGGTGTGACTGTCTCCCGGCGCAGGCACAGCAGCCAGCGAGAATTTATGGACTGGGCGAGGGAATGAGCAGACGGGGGCTTCACTCTCCTTTTGATGGGAATGTGTGTGTTCCGCAGCCACACGGTGTGAGACGCGTCACCACACCTATCCCCGCCGCATGGCAGGGCAGGCCCGGTGAGGGCTGGGTGTGGACTTGGATGCTTTCTGGCGCGCACCTGAAGCTAACGTAACATTGAGTATTCGTTATTCTTCAATTAGAAAATCAGGACAACGAAAAAAGGCTTTCATTTTATTTCAATGTCAAGTAAATGCAGCACTTAGCAAACCAAATCATGAAACCCCTGACCTCTCAGTAGATGTTGTGAAACCCCACACGGCTTATGTTTCCGTCCCCAGATCCAGGCATCGTGTGCGGTGCTAATGGCAGGGTCCCGGGGTCAGCTGGAGCAGCGGAACGCGACAGGATCATCAGGCCCGTGATCTCCGGCACGTCTCCTTCCCAGACCTGGGATTTCAGGCTTTGTCCCCAGATCCTAGAGAGGAATGTAATGAGAAAGATCCATCTGAAGGCCGTCCCCTTTATCTTTTGCAAAAACGTAATCTGAAACCTCCTCCACGCTGCTGGTCAGAGCTCCTTGTGAGAAGGCCTGTGGCGCGTAAGTTCCTCCTCCTCCTCATGTTGTCCTAGATGCCTGTGCCGGGCCGCGGAGGTGGAAAAACACTGGCCTCTGAGCCCAGACCTGCCTGCACCTGCTGGGTCCCCCTGGACTGGTCCAGGCCCTGAGCGGGGCTTGGGGGGAGGGGAAGGCCTGGCTTGTCTGGGCTCAGCCCCGGACGAGAGGCTCTGAGCAGGGACCCCCAAAAGTCACTGATGGAAACGGTTGAGGTCATGTCACCGTTGTTTGAATATCTATGTATCGTGGCCTTGGAAAGAACCTCTTGGAGGCAACGTGTTCTCGGAGCATTTCAGAGGATCGATGGACTTTCTTTACCGACTTGGAAGGTCCACGAGGGACGGAGTCTCACTGAAGGGACTCTGGACCAGGCTCTGGTGTGTCGTCACTTCCTTAGTGTGCGGGGCGGGGGGCGGTGAGGGGCGGCCCTCAGCCCCGTTTCAGGGTCAGCGTCAGCCTGGGCTCCTCACTCAAGGCCTGGCCCTGCCCTGGTTTCTGGGCCACTCAGGTCAGATGTGAACTGGCTGGACACTGACCGAGGGGGGAGGGCAGGAACGGAGGCCCCAGGAGCCTGTGGACGTGGCCTTGTCTGGAGAAAGCGTCCTGGCAGATGGAATTAGCTTCAAGGTCCTCACGTGGGAACATTCTGGACCACTTGGGCGACCCTCACCCAAGGGCAGGTGTCCTTACAGGAGGGGGGAGAGGGGAGGGCTCAGAGAGCAGAGTGGCTCTGTGGACGTGCGGGCAGAGGCGGAGGGACACGGCAGGCCCAGAGCCCCAGAAGCCGAAGGAGCAGGAAGGGCGCCCCCGGCGGTCCTGCACAGGAGCGAGGCCCTGCAGCCCTCAGACCTGGTGCTGAATGGTGACGTCCCCATCTGGTGTGTGGCCTGGCCCGCCCGCGGCTGGGTGCTCCGGTGGCTCATTCAGGATGCAAACGTGCCCCGGGAGGTCTCGGCTCAGATTCCCCGTGGAGGCTGCAGGAGAGGCCAGCCGCTGTGCCCGGAGGCCTGCGAGCAATACTGAGGAGCCACCAGCCGGGGTTGGGCCATGGCATGAGCGAGAGGCCCAGGAGGGCCCCGGGCGTCCAAAGGGCTCGGCGATGCGCTGGTGCTCGGGGCGCCCACGGGGTGTCAGGGAGCGCAGGAGCGGCCGTGTGAGCCGGCTACCGGCCTCCCCAGGGTGATGACTGCTTCCGTGGCTGAGTCAGGAACTCCGCCGAGTAAGTGCTCCCGTTCATCCTCCATCCATGAATCCCGTCACTCCACTCAGTCTGCCGCGGGAGAATGGGCTCAGAGACCGGTTTGCCGACGGCGGTCACGCAGCGGATGTGCACGGGGCCAAGGCTGGAAGGGAAGCTGTGACCGCCTTCCCGAAGGTCCCTGTGCCCTTCTAGCCTCCTGCCGACGCCTGTGGTGGTGGGGGGGAGACAGACACGCTGGGCCCCGGAGGGCCGGGCAGACCGGCCGCGCACACTCTGCACTCACACTTACCAGCGACCAAGGTACAGGTTAGTTTGCTGCTTGTCAGAGCCTTGGAGAATGAGGCTTCAAGCTCCCCAACCTGCATCCCACTGCCCCCGCAAAGTATAGGCCTCCAGCGGGGGTCCAGGGATGGGGCAGAGACTGTGGACACCCAGGGCACAAGTGGCTCCGGAGAACGAGCAAATCCCAGGTGACCTCGTTCACACCTGTCGCTGCCCCTCAGGAAGGAGCCGGGGCTCCCAGGTCTTCCAAGAGCTGTGAGTGGAAACCCACTGATTTCTAACTGATGGGCTGGTTGACAGCAGCATCATTTTGTTAGTAATAGGGATAAAAGCAGAGAATCCCTCTGCATAGTCGGGAGCTCACACAGAATATAACCGTGAAGCCTAAACCCGAGTCCCACAGGCCACAGCACAGTGCGTCATGGGTGCCCCGTGTCCCGGGCTCTGCCTGAACGCTTCTCAGACGGTGAGCCCATGACCGGCCCCCACAGCCTGTCCCTAGTGGACACTCCAGTCACGTCCCTGTAACGTGCCCCCTTTTCGTCCTGATCTCCCTGGAAGCATCAGCTCTGACCTTCTCGCCCCTGAGAAGCCCGGTGCGTCTGAGGCCCATGCCCTGTGTTTGTCGTCAGGGGGCTAGGACGGCGTGTTGAGTTCCGGTCCCCGGACATGGGTGCAGTGGGCAGTTGTGAACATGACGAAGGCGGTTGTCACCCTCTCCGCTCCGAGGGCCCAGCGTCCTCGCCTTTCTTCCCTGTACCTTTCCTTACCTGCTGGTCACGCTTCCCGGACCCCGTGGCATTCTGCTCTGTGTCCTCTGAACACCCATTTTGTCCCAGAACTGTGGGCGTGTTGGGGCGAGCCAGGCTCTCTAGACTCAGACAGAAAGAGGCGGACACCTCCTCTGGGAAGCCAACAGGGATTGAGCCCACGGGAGGGTGGACCACGATGATCACCAGGGGTGGAGCCGAGAGCGTGGGCGGAGGGGTGGCAGGGACCACAGCCCCCAGCTCCAGCCCATCCAGAACTGTTGGTGACTTAAAGCCGTCGCCCTGAAAATTGGGCTGGACGTCAGAAGAACCGTAAGTTCTGTGCAATTTCCCGCTCAGTAGGGCTGACACATGCCTGGGGGATTTGGCCTGATGAATGGGCCCTGGGGGTGGTTTTTAAGAGCCATGACTGCAAGAGAGCCAGGGGCCTGGGCCAGCCTTCCCGAGCAGATCGAGGGCCTTTCCAGTTGGGCAGCCGCTGCACTGGCCTGGCCCGTTATCACTCACAGATGGTCTGCAGATAGCGGAGGCGGCGGGAGATAGGCGGGTGACGTGTGTGAGTCGGCAATGGATCCCCGGCAGATCCCCAGCGCCCGCCAGCGCCGGCCTTGATCTGGATGCTGGAGCCAGGGAGGAGGGCAAGGCCCAGGAGGCCCCGCAGCCGCCGCTGGTTCAGCCATGCCCACTGCCCACCGTTGGGGGCCGTCTGAGGGCTCTCCTGCCTCTGCCGTCAGACCGTGAACTCACGCACGTGTCGTCTCCAACATACCCGCTATGGCAGGCCTCATCCCTGTCTCCTGAGTCAGCGCCACCAAAGCGCCCAATCGTAGGGAGTCCTCTTTAAACCCTGATCAACCGCAGTTAAACACAGGGTGGGGGCGGCACATGGGGTTAAACAGTGTCTCCAAACTTCATATCCACTTGGAACCCCAAAGTGTGGCCTTCCTTGGAAATAGGATCCTTGCCATCGGTTAAGACGAGATCAGAGTGGGGTGGGGCGGGCCGCTGTTCCAGTCACCAGTGTCCCTGTACGAAGAGGAGGGAAGGCCATGTGAAGCCGGGGCACAGACTGGAGCCACGCGGCCACAAACCAAGCGCCGCCGAGGACTGCGGGTCGCCCCTGAAGCCACAGAACCCAACCCAGACAACACTGGTTTCAGACTTCTGGCCTCCAGAACCGTGAGGGAACACATTTCTGTGGCTTTAGGCCACCCAGTTTGTGGCCCTCTGAATCGGCAGCGCCGTGAGACTAGTATGGAGGGTGAGGAGGGTCAGAAGACCTGAAGACGGCAGGTCGGTCGGGACCGGCTGAGCTCTGCTGTGTAAGAGCTCCCACATCCCCACGGCTTAACGCCACTGCGGCTTCCTTCTCACGCCCGCATAGGTCAGCAGGTGCTCTGCTCACCACAGGGGCTCCGTACCCCAGTACCCTGGCTGATGGAATAGCCACCGCCTCTCAGATCCCGCATCCTCCTGACAGGGAGACAGAGAGGGGGGCATTTCCCAGCAGCAGGTGCACCTTCTAGCCCGTACCCCACCTGCATGGCTCCAGGCAGCTACTAGGGGGCGGGAAGGCAGATCTCCTCTCCACCCAGCCCCGAAGGAGAGGAGGCCTGGGAAGCCACCATGAGCACCGACATCACCACAGCCGCGGCCCGGGCTGAGGACCATTCATCCCTGAATCACTGAGCCGCTTTCATCTCCACGTCTCAGCTCAGGACTGTGGGAAAATCATGGGACTGGAGTCAGATGACTTGAATCTTGCTTCTAATGAATTTCATCACAACGCTTGGTGCAAGGTGGCCTGGGTCTGATCCATTAGTACTGGTGAAGGAACAAAGGAGGGGAAGAAAGATGGATGAAGAGACAGAGGGACGTGCGGGAGGGACAGATGGGTATTTGAGAGGCAGGTGGGTGGGTAGCTGGGTGGCTAGAGGCATGGGTGCATATAGACGGTGGATGGTGGATGATAGATGGTGGATGGGTGGGTGCATGGGTGGGTAGGGGGTGCATGGATGGATGGATGGTGGATGGATGGTTGGGTGGATGATGGATGGTGAATGGGTGGATAGATGGTGAATGGTGGATGATGGATGATGGGTGGATGATGGATGGATGGTGGATGGGTGAATGCTTGGGTGGGAAGGGGCTGGGTGGATGGTGGACAGAAGGATGGATGAATGGACGGTGGATGGACGGTGTGGGTAGCTGGATGTATGCGTGTATGGATGGACGGATGTCGGGTGGATGACGGACGGATGGGTATCGTTGGGTATTGCATGGATGGGAGGCCGGGTGGGTGGACAGATGGGCAGAGGGTTGGACGGATGGTGAGCAGCTGAGTGGATGATGGATAGACAGATTTACTGACAACTTGTCTTTGAACCAGAAGCTTCATATACATTAACTGGTTTAACCTTTACGCCCCACCTATGTTATTGTGGTTCCTGATCTACAGTTAAGGAAGCTTACTTGGAGATGCCCAACGAGTTTCTGGGGTCACACAACTGATTGGTGACTGAGGTGGGATTTAAACCCCGACAAGGCCAGACCTGTCATTCACGAGTCTCAGGCGACCACCACAAGGACTGAGAGCAGAAGGGCTGGCCCAGGTGACTGCCCTCTCCAGATCAGGGAGAGCTCCTCCCCCACAGAGCTCCGCCCCCAGAGAGCTCCTCCCCCAGGGATGCTCCGCCCCCCGTAAGAAACTCCTCCCACTGGAGGTCCTGCCTACTGAGACCATGTCTGTCTGGGGAACGTGCCCACCTCCCTGGAGCGCTGCTCTGGTAGAGCCAGAGCTGGCCGCGGCTGGACTCCGAGAGCTGGTGCTGCTCGGCCGCGCAGGGAGGACAGTAATCCCGACTCAGAGTCAGGGATCTCTGGCAGCCCAGCTTTCAGGCAGACTCCGTTCGTCCTCTCGGGGTCTTTGTGCGAGGGAAGCGTTCTTCTTCTGATTCCATTCTGTTTTATACAAAGAAAAAGTATCATAAAAGGCCCAAAGCCACAGTGATTCGTCTCCAACTCATTTCAGAGTTTCAATTATCTAAATTATTGCTTTGCCCTGGCACAAAAAGAAGAGGCTCTATTTTTAAAGGCACTGGGAGATAAGTGCAGGTTGCCTCCCTGTCAACAATGCATAATAATTCCGATCAGGCGCTCATCACGTTTCAACAGCAGCAACAATGGCAGCCATCGGGGTCCCCGGGTGTTTTATTTTTAGCCAGAAAATCACAAAGGAGGAGCCAGGAGAAGATTTCATATGGCAGCCTGGGCTTTTGAATGTCGCCTCTGTCAGGCCAGCCAAAAATCCCGGTTGGCTCCCTGGGAGCTGGGAGAATCCTGGTGGGAGGGCTGCTTGGCCGGGAGCCGGACAGGCTGTCTGGAGCACGGCTCCGGGCATGCATCCACCCTGCATCCAGCAAACGGCTCGGGAATCCTGCAGGGAAAGGCCGGCTTGGGCGATCTGGCCTCCATCACCCCTGTAAGACATGCCCCCAAATGGGCACCAGCCCTGCAGGAGAGAGACACAGAATGCTTGAGGGGTTTGAGGTGAGAGCGGTTATCAGGGGAGGCTTCGTAGAGGAGGCGTGGTCAACCTGAGCTTAGGGAAACGAATGCAAGTAGCCGGCTGGAGATGGGAGAGAGGGTGTGGTAGGAGGTCGGAGGAGCCCCTGCCAAGGAGGCCTGAAGGAGAAGGTAGCAGGGGCGGGCAGTGAGCCTGGCACAGAGGGCGGGGCCGTGAGAAGAGACCGGACAGAGTGGGGTGCTGGACGAAGAGGCAGGTGGAGTCTGAAGACTGTCCAAGCCCGGGTCTGTGTCCTTCCCGCTGACCTGACGGTTCTCCGTCTCCTGAGCTGACGAGCACACACCGTGTCCGCACCGTGTCCGCACCGTGGACAGCCTGCCGTGGGTGGAGCCTGCAGCCACCCTGCAGGCTCTTCGACCTGCCCCGGAGGGATTCTCAAGATGGAGGGCTCCTGGGCCACGGTGGGCTACGGGACTCTGGGCCGGCGGGTGAGGCTGCTGCTCCCTCGGGGGGACTGTCGGGGCGAGAGCTGTGAGGAAGGGCACTTCGCAGGCCTGTTTTCCTGCTTTACGGGGTAGACGTGTGACACTGTCGCTCTGAGCTGTGGGAGGTGCCGACCGGACACATTTATAAAGGCCCGGGGGTCACCGCCAGTACCAGCTGCTCACAGGGCTGCTGTTTCTTCTTCGTGTGCGGTGCTGCGGGCCTGGACTTACTGCCCAGATCAAGTGGAGAGAGGGCAGGAGCCGACGGAGCCCCGGGGCCCAGCGTCCGAGCAAGGGGCTGCAGAAGAGGGGACTTGGTGGAGGTCAGACCTGGTGCTGGTTCTCATGGGTCCAACCGGCAGTTCAACCCCCGCCCCAGCCCAGCTGACGAATCCAGGCAGGCCGCGCACCAGACTCTCACTGGGGACACGCCTTTCCCTTACTGGAGTCCTGGATACTGGTCACCTCGCTGCTCTGGACCTCAGTGTCCTGGTGAAAGCAGGACAAGCTCCCCCCTTCAGGCTGGCTTTGAACGCCTAAGGTCCTGGGTGAGAAGTTCTGGACACGGTGCTCTGCCCCGAGGCTGCTCCTTCCGGCAGATTCTGTCCTGCCCTCTTGGGTCTGGCCAGGCAGCTCAGCCCAGCCCAGCAGGGCCCCTCCCCTCCCCCAGCCTCTCCTTCCCTGGGACAGTCAAGCCAGAGCAGAGGGAAGGCCTGTCTAGAACATGGCCCAGAGTGCTCTGTATTTGGCCTCCTGTGGACACAGCCAGCAAACATGGGACACATCTGCGCACAAACATTCAGCTCAAATCTGGCTGCCCCTGGCGGAGAGGTGGGGCCTGGCTGAGGAAGGGCTGGCATTGGTCAGTGCCCAGAGGAGGGGACAGGTGACGGGGCATGGTGAGCTGTAGGGGGTGGGGGGCATTGGGGGGGACAGCTGCCCTGAACTAGACAGATTCATGAGTGAGTGACCCCAGCCCGTCTCCAGACCACGACATCGGCTTTCTGCCTCTCTGCTCACGATAGCAGACAACTCCAAAGTCAGACCCAGAAGGGAGTTTGTGCCCAGTTCCCCCTTTACTGAAAAGTGTACTTAGCGTAGTGAAGACTGGGGGCTCAGTAGTGAGGGGACACCGTTCTCTTCCTCGTGGGGTCTTAGTTAGGCAAAGCCCCAGGCCAGCCTTGATGGGCGAGACCCCTCTGGAGGCCCCACCTGTAGGAATACAGAAGCAGGCGCTGCCTGCTGCCCTCAGCAGGCATCAGCAAGCCTTACCCACAGCCCCAGACATTAGCACAGACGCAGGGCTTGACCTTCTGCACTCCTGAGCGGTCAGTGGAAGTTGCTGCCAGAGAGGTTGACCAAGCTCGGGTGTTTCTGTAAACAATCGATAATAGCTTTGGACTACGGGTGCTTAATGTGGACTGTGGCCAGTTGGTGTGGTCCCCAGATGGTCCGTGTGGGCCCAGCATGGCCAGTGTGGACTGTGGATGGTCCCTGTGGACCAGTATAGACTATGGATGGTCACTGTGCACCATGATCTGTCGATATGAAGAAGGAAGTCACAGGGGACATGGTCACTGCCTTTGAACCTCAGAGTCGATCCTTTGTCAGAGAAAAGAGAAGCATCTGTGGCCATCAGGGTAAACCCAGCACTAGAGCATGGGAACCCAGCAAGGCAAGCTTGGTCACAACATATAGGACAGCATTCTAGCACAATAGCCATCCTGAGTCATCATAGGTAGTGAGCTCCCCACCCCTGGAGGTGTTCAAGCAGAAGCTGCATGAGCAGGAGGCTGCTGAAGACATTCCCGTACAGAAAGGAGATGTTAGACTCAACTCTACTGCAGCCTCTCAACTCTTCCAATTCAAAGTTTCTAAGATTCTGAAGCTGAAAAGATCTGAGTCTTTGCAGGACCCTCCCCGCTTGCCCGGCCTCTGGTGTTGCTGCTGGCCTGTCCTCCCTGCTTCCTCCTCGCCCCTCCCC
>NC_081559.1:195686447-195693702 GCF_022355385.1 Mustela nigripes | reverse complement strand
CCCCCTGCCCTGCCCCTTCTGCTCAAGACTCTCCTCACCGTTTTTGCATAGTCTCGCCCGTGGACTCAGTGCGTTTGTGAAGGATTCTTAGCCGCCGTTTCAGCCTCTCTTCTGAGCCATGCCCGGTACAGCCCATAGCCGGCGGCCCCCCGGGCATCTTCTCGTGGACGTTACGACGGTATCCAAAATTATAGTGCCCAAGCGGCATTATTAATCCCTCCAAATCTGCTCCTCTCCCAGGGGCATAACCTCAGGAAAGACCCCATGATCATCCCTGCATCTCAGGTCAGAACCTGGCGTCACACTGGGCCCCCGGCTCTGTTTCCCCCAGCCACCCCATACCGGGACAATGGTCAGCTTGCGTGTGTCCTTTCTCCTGAAGCTGCTCCCCCTCCTTCCTCACTGCCACTCCTTCCTGCTTGTGGCCACCCTCACTCTCCTGTGGGTTTTTTACACTGCAGAGTGACCCTGCCCCCCAAGCCCACTGGTGCCATCTCCGTGCTGCACCTGTTAGGATGGCCCCCCTGTCTCCGGACACGTCACGCCTTGGCTTCGAAGGCTGGGAGTACACAAGGGCAAGGATGAAGCCAGCTTCCTGCTCCCCGATCGGGGCTCTGTTCGCACCCTCTCTCTCCCATGACACCCACACCTTTAACTGTGCGGAACAGCCTGCTGTCCCCATGAGCACCGTGGTCTCTCATACCGCTGGACTTGGCAGACCCTGTGCTCTCTGCTTTGATGCTATCCCTCCAACGTTTCCCCCTCCTGTAACCTAGAGAAATCACTGCCTCTGCTTCGAAATGCGGCTGAGATGTCAGCTTATTCCCCTGGAGATAGTCCCGAGTGCGTACACCAACACTGCACCTTCTTGGGCTTCCCTCTTTACTATGGGATCTATCACCCTGTTCTCCAAACTTCCTAGCTCTCCCTCAAATGTGTCAACTCTTTGAAAGCTCTTTCTATGGCTCATCTCAAAACCTCTTTCATGAACAAATGTTCCTCAGGTTTTGTGTCTGTTTTCTGCTCCTCTCTTGGAGGTTTTGTGTCTGTTTTCTGCTTCTCTCTTGGAAAAAAACAAAACTAAGGGGGACTTTCCCTTTGTTTCTGTACCACAACCATAGTGTCTAAGATGAAGGTCATCAGAAAGGAATCTCAGGGCTATTCATCCTGTCCCTCATAAAGCAGAGCCTGAGGCAGGGGTTAAGTACTACTCTTTTTTGGGCAGTTGCAATCTTAGGGCAGCAACGGTGAGGGGAAAGGGACGTGAGTCAGCAGAGGATGGGAAGGAACATGTGGTGCCGCATTGTCCCCCTGCAATGGCTTCAGGACAGCTTCAAGGAGGCCAGGAGTGTCGCTCTAGGTGCACCCCAGCCAGCCAGGGGCACCTCCAGTCAGCCCGTCTGTGGAAGCCATGAGGCAGGACGCTTGGGAGGAAGGGACGGGGGTGGGGTGTTCTGCCCATGTCTCTCTTGTGCCTCCCATTGGTTGGTGCACACCTGGGGAGTCATCTCCCCTCGTGTCCCTGGCACAGTGTCCTGCCCATTCGCACACGGTGGCATCTCCCCTAAGCCTGGAAGTGTTGGGGGTGCAGGCGGGTGTCTGTGGCTCAGAAGAAAGAAGAGGCTCAGGTGTTGGGGGCGGATGGCGGCAAGGTGGGGGGCAGCTCGTAAGGCGGGCATGTGCGCAGGGAGGAGAAGGGCCCGACGCCCCGCCCCAGGGAAATGCCGGAACTCCAGGGCCGGGGCTCGCCGCGGGCAGGGCTCCCAGAAGGCTCTGGTTTCTCACCGCTTTCTGGTCCGACCATGAGGGTGGCTTGCGTCCTGGTTTGGCCTCTGCACGCCTCCCGCGTAGAATCCTGTTCTGACCCAGCCTGCCCGAGCCCCGCTCGTTGGAGAAGAGAGACCTGTCTGCTCGCATGGCCATTGTCCCGCTGCGCGTGTCCCTAAGGAGGCCTCACAGGGTGGCCGCGGCTTCATCCCCAGATCTTCAAGTCACATCATGACTGCGTGTGCTGTCGTTCCTCCCAGACAGAGGCACCCGGAGCTCCCAGACGAACGCCTGCTTCTTGGGGGTGAGGTTAGAGGACACAGAGCAGCGTTCCCTCCGTTGTCTGGTGTGTTGGCAGGTCTCTAGAACACTCCCTGTGTCCCAGACAGTGTTGTAGGGCCCCCATTTCAATCTGCCTGCGGCCCTTTCTATCGGGGGACGCAGAACAACCATGGCAGAAACTCTCATGATGACAGAGTCCGGTGCAAACAGAGGAGGGCGTGAAGCCTGGATCAGACCAGGACCGGCAGCCTTGGGGTCCCTGACATGCACGGGCTATGGGAGAAGCAGCGCAGAGTATGTGGGGAAGGTATGGAAGGGACAGACGTCCCCGTGGGCTGTGGGATCCTTGAAGGGACTGACAACAGCACAGTATTCTGGCTTCTGGCTTCTGTGCGGCTCCTGTTGCTTCTGATGCCTTCCCGCTGTGGGAAAATCACGGGAATGACTTCCGTTTACTCAGTCGTGGGCTAGGCTTGGGGTAGGACCGGGGCTTGGGGCGGCTCATGCACTCCTTACCCAGTACTTTGAGCTGGATGCAGGAACCGGCTCAGAAGGTTCGTGGACCTGCCCACCGTGGCAGTTCGGACCAGGTCAGCGGGATTCTGAAGGCCGCTGGTGGTTTCATCCACGCGTGGTACGTATGGGGTGGGCGCATGTGGCCTGCACGTCATTAGCTCACAAAGGCAGGTGCTGTGCCCACCTCCTCTGTCATTCGTGCCTGCAGGAGAGGCCTGGCATCAGGGAAGAGATGTGCCCAGAGCGAGGGCTCCAGCATGAGGCAGACGCCGGCTCCCTCAGCGCGGAGACGTCCCGATCTGTCCAGCACCTGCTCCCCAATGAGGCATTTCACAGCTCAAGGTGTGACCTGGCAAGTTACAGGCTGTCAGGGCCTCTGGTCCCCACTCCGTCTGCCCTGGAGGTCTTCACAGATGCCCTGGGCTTTGAGCCTTGCAAGAGCCCCAGAGAGGGACGTGGGATGCTCGCCCGGGGCCGGACGTGCAGGCTGAGTGGGGAAGGGCCGTACACTTGCCCAGAGTCAGCTCACTGCTGGGGGCACGTTAATGACAGCTCTGGAGGGGGTCCTGCCTCGACCTTCACCCATGTCCTTGGCCTCTCTGGGGAGACCACTTCGTGTCAAATAGGACTGGAGGCCGTGCTTCTAGACCATTCTCTAAGAGGGGTTCTGATGTGGTTCTGGGGGACGTGAACCTGAAAGCGAGTGACCAGAGTGCTCAGCCACCACCTGTGGCTCCGCAGCCCCAGGGGAGAGACCGGTCATGGTCATGGCCAAGCAAGCCTGCGGCCCAATGGTGAGAAACAGCCAGGGACTGCTTGCTCCCAGGTTCAGTCTCACTCAGAGGTGGACGACGGGGACAAATCAGGGCTGACAGGAGCCTCGAGTGTTGTCGCTCCTCACCCCTGCAGAGGGCAGGGCCTGCTGTCGGCCTGGCTCGGCACCCCAGGGGCTGAGGACAGAGGGGGCAGGCGGGGTGTGGGTGCCTGGCTGGGGAGCGGCGGCGAGCAGAGCCTTTATTCCCGCCGGTGTCATCCCGGCCAGATGCACAGTGGGCAGCTCTGGTCCGCGGGAGGTGTGGGGTGTGCGGTCCGGCGGGCTGCACTAGACAGTGTCTGGTCTAGGGTCGATTCTGACACGCGCTGTTATTTTTGGCATTACTGACCAGAAAAAGAGATTGCCGGCTGTCCTGACGGGCACCGTGGATGGCGAGATGCATCCTGGTTTCGGAGCTGCTGAAACGGGGGCAAATGTGCCCGTTCGATGCGCTGCATCGGGGAAACCGACGAGCAACTAGTCTAAAGCGGCGCTAAAGCTCCCGAGAGTGGGACGGGCCGAGGAGCAACCGTGCTGCGGGGGTTGGGGGGCTGCTGAGGGGATGGGGCAGAGCAGCTCGTGTGGGGCAGCAGTGTCCAGCCGGGGAATGAGCTCCCCAAACCCTGGAGGTGCCCAAACTCAGGCTCAGTGGAATCCAAACAGCTCAACGGCCGCACGAGGTTGCGTCCTTCTGGGCTCTTCCCCACCTGGCGCTCAGCTCCCTGGAGAAGCACCTGCCTGACTGCAGGGGCGCGGGGGAGCGGGCAGACCAGGTGGCCTCGCAAAGCCTGCCCAGCTGTGGACCCCAGGGCTCAGAGCTCTTTTCGGCATCCTTGGTTTGTCTCGTTTTCGCTTTTTTTCGTTTCTTTGACTCAGTGAGTGGCGGCGGGTGAAGGAGACACGGAGGCTTCCCTGGAGGCCGGAGCCTGCTTCTGTCCAGATGACAGTGGCTCCCACCGGCTCCTGCTGGCCACCCACAGGGCCACCCGGAAGGCAGTCGGAGCCTCCTGGGCTCATGAGGCCCTCACTCCTTGGGGGACCTGAGTGATGGGCAGGGGAGACCAGACCCGGTTCCCGGCGTCCCATCTGCACGAGCCCGACCTCGGGAGCAGCAGAGCTGTTGGGCCCTTCTGACCATCAGCTTGATTCCGTCCCCGCCCTGCACCTGAATGCACCTGGCCTCAGCCGTTCCGCTGGACCGGCCCCTTTCCTCCCAGCACCCAGCCCCCGTCCTCACTGCTGAGCGCCCGCTCTCATCGGATCCCTGTCTACGCCTTCGGTCCCCCGTTTCTGCTGGGCCCTCGCTACCCCCCTTTGGACAGAGAGCTGCCCCCTTTCTACCCTGAACCCCTGCCAAGGCCGGCTTCGATGAAGGCGCCCCGTACATACCCTCACATTGCAACGAAGGGGAAGGGTAATTCTTACGCTGCAAAGCCAGAAGTCGGGGCTCAGAGGGGCTTTAGCCCATCCCCGAGATCTCCTGGAGCCTACAGGGGGGGCCTGGACCTACCTGGGTTCCTGGCTTGGTGATGTGCCTTGTGGCCTCTCCCTGGTCCTGCCAGGGGTCTCTGTGAGCCGCATCGCTGGTGATGGCTGGGCCCTGACGCCGCCAGGCTGCATCTTCCTGCCCCGGGGGCAGAGCCCTTGCAGCTGCCCAGCCCCTTGCATGAGGCCTGCTGAGCCAGCCGCTGAGTGCGCACACGGGCTCCCCGGCCCCCCTCAGGCCTTGGCCGGGGCCCCGCCTGCCAGACACTCAGCTCTCTCTGTCCCCGTCCCCCAGCAGGCTCTGCCTGGTCCTTCAGGTGCCCTGTCCCACCCACACCTCCGTATCAGGGGTGCCGCCTCCCAGCTCCACCTGCCCTTGGGGCCAGCTGCAGGCACACCCCACGTGTCCCTCTAGCTCCACGGAGCCGGCCCCCTGCGCATGTTCTCAGGTCTACACTGCAGACCTCAGCATAGGGGGCAGATCTGAGTGACCAGAAAGACCCCTCTGGGCCCCACATCACTCGCTCACCCCAGGGTGCCCGAGGTTCTCCCCTGTAATCGGAGGCAGAGGAGAGAGCAGGACCGCGTCCCTCGGGCTCCTGCGTCCTGTCCCGTGCCCGCCGCAGTGAGCTGCCGGGGACTGCGTGGCTTTCAGTGACCAAACTGTACGCCGTCGCAGCTCAGGAAGCCAGAGTGTCGGCAGGGCTGGCTCCTCCCGGGCCCCGGGGGTGGGTGCAGGGCCTCCTCGGGGCCCCGCGGCGGCCGTCCTTGGCGTTGCTTGGCCTGTGCGCCTGTCGCTCCAGTCTCTGGCCTCGCCGGCGCGTGGCCCTCCCCCGTGTGTCTTCACGTGGCCTCCTTAGGAGGACACTGTCCCTGGACCAGGGCCCGCCAGACTCCAGGACGTCCTCTCTCAACTCATCACATCCCTGTTTCCAAATAAGGTCACATTCTGAAGGTCTGAGGGGACATGAATTTGGGGAGACATTCTCCAGTCCCAGATACCCTCAAATGGCTCAGGAGCTGGAGGGAAGGGCTCTTCCAGCCCCGTAGCAAAGCTGGGGCATCCCCGAGTCTCTTACCACTTAGTCTGGAACCTTCCAAACCCTGCTGATTCCCTCATCCATGTCCTGGCTTCGGAGAGGGGACCCACGGCCCGAAGTAAGTTTCTGGTCTGCTGAGGGTGCGTGGCGCCCGGCAGCTCAGGCAAGGTGAGCTCAGGGAGGAGCTGCCTCTCCCGCGACAGACGCAGCGTCCCCCTCCCCCACATGGCAGGGGGACGCCTGGAGGACAGAGTCCTACGGCCATGGGACAGAGCTCCGAGGTGAGCGAAACCCTTTACCCTGTTCTCCCAGAGTGAGGCTGCCGTGACTGTGCTCGTGTGTGCGGACCCCACACGCTGCAGTTGGGTCGTCTCTTGGCTTTAACTCAAGTTTCTGAGGCTGGGGTCCCCACAAGCTCTGCTCGGGAGAGCACCGTGGACGCCAGCCTGGACAGCCAGGCCAGCCCAGCCCGCACGTGCTCCCGGCTGCCAGTCCAGTTACGAGCCCACGAGCCCTCCGAGGGTCCCAGCCGGGCCCGCCTCCCAGCCCTGCCTCCTGCCCCCTCCAGCCCTCTCCAGCAGTCAGCAAGGTGGCCCACATCTGAGGCCCCAGAGAAACCCTGCCTCATCCGTGTGCACCAGGCGGCTTGGAGAGGGGGCGAACTCTTTTGGGCTCCCCGGAGAGAAGGGCAAGTCAGACAACAGGCAGGAGGCAGGGGCCTCGTGAGGACGGCGAGGAGCCGCTGGGCACTGCTCACCCTGCACACCACACGCACGTGCAGGACGCCTGGCGGGCGGCCGACGGACGGAGCATCCCTTTACCCACCTGCCAAAGGGGGAGCTCATCTTTCTCGACTCCTGTCCCTCCCTGTTCCAAAAGCCTCTTTGGGCACGGGACCACGGGTCCTCAGGGCACGGTGGCCATGGCCCACGTGGCCGCTGGAGTGGGTAAGTGACCGTGGAAGTTGTGGCTGGCAGAGACCAGCCCGCATTGCAAGTGGCCCTTCGCAGCTGTCTAGTGTGAGCATGCCGGTGTCAGCACGGAGTCTTGGGACGTGCTGGGAACCGCCTGCTCTCTGTTTGCCCATTCGCCTGGGCGCAGGTCCGCGGTGGAGGAATCTGGCCAGGCCGCGTGGCCCTGTCCTCTCCCAGAAGCCTGAGAACTTGCTCCCCCAGCCTTGCTGTGGACAGCCCCCTCGCCCAGCATCATCCCACACCCAGACTGGGGGAAGGGAGCCCAAGCAGGCTGGGATGTGGGGTGTCCCCGAGGAGCAGTCCGGCTCCTGCAGGGGGCTGCCTCCTTTGGCCCTCCTCCTGAGCAGTGGAACCCCCCATCTGCATGAAACAGGGGC
>NC_081559.1:195632005-195686437 GCF_022355385.1 Mustela nigripes | reverse complement strand
CCGAATCCCAGAGCCAGCCCCCCCAGCTCACACGTGGCCGAATCCCAGAGCCAGCCCCCCCAGCTCACACGTGGCCGAATCCCAGAGCCAGCCCCCCCAGCTCACACGTGGCCGTGGACCCCGAATCCTTCCCTTGCCACAAGGGATGCTGAGGAGGGAAATCAGGCATCTCGGGGAAGTAGTGTAGCTTTTCCAGGTAGTTACCCGCACCTCGTACGATCCAGGCCCCGGTGGAGCGGCTGGGGGAGTTGCTGAATGTGTCCCTACTGTTCACACGGCGGGAGGAGTTCCCTGATTTTCAGGACAGAAGTGGGCGTGTGCATGTGTGTGTGCATGTGCACACACATGTGCCTTCTTGATTTTTCTCTGTGTGAAGGAGGGGCGCAGGCACTGTGTGCAGGGCTGAGCAGGGGTCGTGGGAGGCTGTCAGGGCTCGGGTGGAAAGCTGAGAACCATGCAGAGGGTCCCGGATGCGCGCGTGTGAGGCCGCCCACGAACGTGGTCTCCTCGACCCCCGCCAGCCCCTCCTGCTGCTCAAACGTCAAGCCACATCTCAGTGAGCAGCGCTGAATCCAGACCCTAGTGGCATTCACATTCTGTTGTCATTCTCACGGAAATTAAGTGTGTAAAGATACCATATTTACTTTAAAAATCTATAAAGTCTTAGATGGGATAGGGTGGCTCTATTAATACACATTACAATGGTCGTGTAAGCATTCACTGAAACAGACAAACTTGTTCCCTTCGACCCTCCAGATGCTGGGGACAGGACAGGACAGTATCGGGACACAGGAGGCACAGCGGGGCAGCCAGGAGCTCCTGGGGCAGAGGCATCGGTCTGGGGGGCTGCCTGGGCGGTCCAGCTCCGAGCCCGGTCCCTCTGGCCCTGCTGAGGGGTCTCCCTGCACCTTCCTCCTTTTCTTTCTTTTGTTTGTTATTTCTTAAAGATTTTATTTGTTTGTTTTAGAGGGAGAGAGAGCGTGAGGAGGGGCAGGGGGAGCAGACTCTGAGCTGAGTGTGGAGCCCGACACGGGGCTCGATCTCACAATCCTGAGATCACGTCTTGAGGCGAAATCAAGAGTCGGACGCTTAACCCACTGAGCCACCCAGATGCCCCTCAGGTGGCTCATTTTAAAATCTCCCAGATTCCGTTCAAAGGAGACGCGGACTCCTGCCCCTGCTGGAGGTTTCTGGGGACCCCTCTGCTCTCCCGCATGAAGACACGCATCTGAGCGCCAGCTGCCCCCTCCCCGCCACCCTGAGGGGTCAGGAAAACCCACCTACCACTTGAGCAGTGGCGGGGGTTGCTCTCCTGTGCTGGGGGAGGTGGGCCTATGACTGTCGCCCGAGGACACACCTTCCCAGCCCCATGCCTGCAGGTTCTGGGGCCAGGCTAGGGTTACACTAGACAGCCAGGGCCCTCTGCCCTGGCCTGGCCTCCACCGCCTCCTTAGAGGCCACGGTGGTGTGGGAGGGACGGCATGGGAGAGGTCTTTTACCCCCGCGTCCCACGCCCCCTCCCAGCAGCCCTGGACAGAAGCCCTGGAGAGCTCTTGCCCCAGCGGGGGATCTGCTGCTGCTTCCAGATGCCACCTCCGGCGGCCACCTTCCGCCTGCCCCCGGGGACGGCCCCTCCAGAGCGGGGGAGCAGGCAGCACAGTGCGTGGAGAGGCCGCACGCCCAGAGGGACCGGAGCCCGCACTGCCTGCTGCTTCCTCTTGCGTGTCGGCCTCAGTTTCCCCCTCGGACGCCCTTCCAGAGAAGTGAAGTAGTCGCTGAGAGGGAAACCTTCACGGGCAGCTTCCAGGATCCTGGAGCTCCGCTCCGCCTGGCTGGGAACCACAGTCACCCAGCGGGTTCCGGGGCTCCTCCGCCGGACGGGCCTGCGTTCCCCCTCCCACACACCTGACCGCCTGGACCTGTCCGCTCCGCCTCCCCACTCCCCGGCCCCTGGCTACTTGGGCCCCTCCTCTCAGTTGGCAGATTAAATGAAGGGAGATTTGCATAGCAATAAAAAGGTAATTAAAATCACCAACACATGAAAAGCCCATTATAAGATTCCCTGGGAAGGATGCCTCCACTGGTCAGGAAGCCTGGGGGAGAGGCGGGGCTGTCACGCCAATTAAGGGAGCCTGTTCCTGTCCATTCTCCTCGCTGGGGATTGCAAACAGAGATTCTAATCGCCCCGGGGCCAAGCTGTTTGACCCCAGCGAACTCGTAAACATCCTGCTCACCATTAAGGGTGACCGAAGGTGTCTCCGTGGCCCTGCGTCGCAGGCCCGGCCGAGGCAGAGGCCTCCGCTTGCGCTTCTCCAACCCAGTGGCTCTTCCCCGAGTCTGATTGCATTTCAAGGTCGGAATCACGTGTGGGTCTATTTGTTGTTCACGGCCACTTGGAAAGAATGTGTGTGTGTGTGTGTGTGTATGCATACGCACACTGATACAACCAACATACCATCCGGTTATTGTCCAGTGATAATTACATTGGAGCTTTCTGGGAACTTCATGACCGGCGGGAATCCCGGCAGCTTCTGTGTAACGACTTACGTAAAGGACACCCCGTTGGCCGTGATGGGCACCCAGAGCTCAGAGCCACGGGCCCCAGCGGGCATCTCACGGATCAGGCATCTGCAGGAATCCGAGCGGGGGATGCTACGGTCCCCATCCCCACCCCGTGATTCTGTTCTGGGAAGCCGGTGGAGAAGCCTCGGCCTCCGTCTGGGACCCCTTGTGTCCTACACACTCGTTCCTCGTGGAGGAGAACCTGTCAGGCTGAATGAGACCTGGCCTGCGGCCTACTGGCTCTACCCTCCCCCCCCACACCCCAGACGCTGTTCCTGGCCAGGGGGAGCGTGCAGAGGTCCAGGGACCCTGAGACAGCAGCGTTCTTCTGCCGGAACCTGGACCCACGGCATGTCCATCACCCGGGCCGTGCTCCTGACCTCCTTTTTGATGATGGCAGGGACCTAAGCTAGACCCCTGCCCCGGCCTGGGCTGCTTGGGTCGGCCGTCCACTCACCCGTCCATCCACCCACCCACTCGTTCCATGGTCTGCTCACTGAGCCATCATCTCTCAGGCCCCTGCTGTGTGTCATGGGCTGGGTCCCCACGGGGGGTGAAAACGAGTTGGAGCTGGTCTCTGGTTTCCAGGTGTTCAATACCAAATATGGGCGACGGCCTGCACCCGCGTTCGCGTTCCGCTTATTCCTTTTCTTCCCTCCCTCTTCCCCCTCCCCCTCCCTGTCTCCCCCCTCCCTCCCCCCCCTCCCTCCCTGTCTCCCACCCCCTTCCTCCCTTTCCTTCCTCTCCTTCAGCAGGTGCCATGGACCAGGTGCGGACCACAGGATAGTGACCAAGGAAGATAGTCTTTGCTCTCACGGAGCTTACATTCTAGTGGGAAAAGCAAAAAGTAAGGGAAGGACATGCGGACTGGCAAACGCTAAAAGGTAAAGAGAACGACTGTGGAAGGTGCTGTGTTATAATACAGCGCTCGGGCGAGGCATTCGATGAGGGGATATTTGAATATTGTCTCTAAAGATGACGAGGGAGCCATGGCTGTGTCAGGAGAAGGGCATTCGAGATAGAGGGCAGCAAAGAAAAGACCCCAGGGTGGGGGTGTGGTTGGAGAGGAGAAGGCAATAGAAAGAAGGATAGGATAGGGTTTTAGAGAAACTGTGTGTGTGTGAGAAGGTACTTCAGACCAGGGAGAACTTTCTAGGCCATTGTAAGGACTTGGGATCTTATTCTGAGTGAAAGGGAAGCCCCTGGAGGGTTTGAACAGAGCGAAAGGAGACATGACTTGTACGTTAGCAGGATCGTCCTAGGCTCTATGTAGACAGCAAACTGATGGGGGGAGGCAACAGAGGGGACGGGCGAGGGAAGGAGCTGGGAGGGGGAGGGGGAGGGGAACAAGGCCATGACCCCGGTGAAATGATGGTGGAGGCACGAATGTGCCAGCAGACGGGTAACGGGCAGTGATTGGACACTTCTGATAGATCTTCAAAGTAAGGCATTTTCTTCCGAGTTAGATGTAAGGTGTGACATAAAGAGAGAAATCAAAACCGTTTCTAAGCTGTTTCACATAAGAAAATGTTGGAAGTAGCTGTCCTTTACTAAGATGGGGAAGAATGCAGGAGAGCAGATATTTTTGGGATGGAGACGCGATGCTGGTTATGGTCATGTTAAGTTTGACTGACTTTAAGACATTTACGTGTTAGACATTTGGACCTAGGAATCGCACTCAGAGGAAAAAAAATCAGGCTGGGGAATGGTTTCACTTTGGAAGTGGGTTTGGAGCAAAGAGCTGACCTGGTGGTGAATCCCAGGAGAACTCCAATACCAAGAGGCAGGTCAGCACAGGGAAAGCAGCAGAGGGAAAGCACCGCGGAAGAGGGCCCAGCAGAGCAGGAGAGGACGTCCGCGAGAGCCAGGCGGGGAGGGTGCGCAGAACGGTGGGAGGAGGCCCCTTGCACGCAGCAGGGTGCAGGACGCGGGGGGCGCCCCGTGACCCTTGCGTCTAGCAACGTGAAGACACCACAGGCGCTGTTTTGGTCGAAGGGTGGGAGAAAATTTTGCAGGGATTCAGGGGGTAACGGAGGGAGGAAAAGTGGGAACCGATGGAGAGGATCGACGAGGGGTGCACTGCACATGGGGGGAGGGGGCTGATCTCTGCGCGCACACACAGGTGTGTCTGTGCATTCCACACTCACACACCCATTTCATGCGTATGAGAGACATTCGTAACAGAATCCTGTGATTCAGTCGAGTGCAGAAATCTGATGACGGGGGGATAGAGGCAAGATATGGTCTGGTGACCCCAAGAAACAGGCAGACAGTGGTCCACTGCGGTACATGCAGGCCTGCCCTGAGCCCGGGCGGGACACACCCCAAAGTCTGGGGCACCTGGGGTGCTGTCCGTGGTGCTGAACGTGGTCTGTCACCTGGCACCCGGGGTGCTGTCCGTGGTGCTGAACGTGGTCTGTCTCCTGGCACCCGGGGTGCTGTCCGTGGCGCTGAACGCTGCTTGGCTCCGGCCAAGATCACACTCCACACTCGCGTGCCCGGAGGGGGTGTTCAGCACACGATTTACGGTTTGGCATTTAACTGCATCAGTCTGTATATTTAATTGCTATTTTATCACCCATTAAATCATGAACATCACATAATTTATTGGATGTCATCGATACTGGAGGGAATGGGAGGACTGGAGGCGTTAGCTCTTCACATAGAGGCCATGACATGCCAGGCACAGCTCTGGGCAGCACTCGCAGGTCATCTCCTGTGGTTACCATGGGCACACTGAGAGGTGAGTGCTTGGAACCCCATCCTTTCTGTGCGGTTCAGGGGCGTTCAGTGTGTGTGGGTGTGGACAGCAAGTGAGGGGGAGGCACTGAGATGGATTAGAATCCAGGTCTGTCTCCATGCCCTTGTGCGCGTCATGACCTTACTACCCCTGTGGAAGATCGCTACTCCCATCCCCTTCCTTAATGGCTTTCCTGAGGTCGGCAGGGCACAGGACAAAGACAGGGGTCAGTTCGTGCAACCAGAAGAAACTTGGGGAGGCTCCATCTTGTGTTAATGACAGGTATCATGGAAGGAGCTTCATGCAAAGTCTCAAATTCATCTCAAATTCACTTAATTTCATAAAGTGAAAATGTCCTCAGTCCACTCCCACATTAAACGTCATCAATAGCTTTCCCCCAGTGGAACTACTTTCCTTCAGTGCAGTCATTCACATCCTCTGTCGTGACCAGTGGAACTTCTCCAGGGAAGATGGGGTGCTGGCCATAAGACGGCGGCTCAGATGTCCTGCTGTAGGAAGCGTGACTGACGGACCCAGCAGTTTCCTTTCTGAACCCACAGCTGTGTTTGCAACAAGGCGTCCAATCCTTCTGCTCCCCCCTTTTTTAATAGGCAACAAATGTACAAAAGAGCCGAGGTGTCTGTGTGCCTTCACCTTCTCTAGCCCACCCTTGATCCCACAGATGTTTCCCCAGTAAATGTCCTGCACATCTAACCCCCTCCTGGCACTCATTTCTTAATGGATCCAGATGAGCTCAGACAGGTAGAGCTAACTTGTAAATGGGGCTGCTGCACCAGAGCTGCTTCTTACCAAGGTCTCAGTGGCCATTTCTCTGTGTGCAGTGGTGTGCATGTGTGTGTGTGCATGTGTGTGCGCACGGCCCTGATAAATCAGGGATCCTCATTCTAGATCAAGGTTCTTTCAACACCTATGTTGCAAGGATTCCACTAATTACCAGAACTCCTCATTATATGGCACCAATAATTGACTGATTATAAGGAAAAGGATGGATCACCACCATCCCACCTCTTCGTAACTTCCTCTCGTTTCTCACAAAACGTCCCTCATAGGTCTCCACTTCTTAGGGTTGGGTCTAACGTGGGTTGAAGGTCATCTGATCAACTCCCTCTCTTTGCAAGCATTCTGTGCCATGTGGCTGGACAGAGAGGGTTGGGGTCCCAAGGGCTTACATGGAAAAGGAGCCTGGCATCAGCATGCGGCCCTACGTGATGCTCTACGCCCACCTTTCACCAGAGAATCTGCAGTGGCCTCAGTTAATTATAAAATAACACCCTGTTTCCTTGCATATATTAGGCCGCACTCCATGAAATTGTCATTTTTGTGGTTCAAGAACATCGAATGTCAGTGATTTGCCGTGGCTCACTGTGGGATCATCCTTGAGAATCTTGTTGGGGGAATGAACTGAGGAGGAGGTTGGCATGGTGAGATTCAGACACTCTTGGGTCCCTGGCCCTAATACCAGCAAATATCACCCAAATCAATCTCTTCCCAACCAGGTCTGCACAAATCCTGCCCACCCACTGGGGTGAAGACGCAGCATTAACTTTATTCCTGAATTCCAATCACAAAAAAGAGCAGTTGTTTTCTAAAATAAAAGGGCATTTATGATGCTCCTGAGGACTTTCTTAACTATGCCAGAAGGCAGTACCCAAAGGGAAGGGACAAAAGTAAACCTCGATTCAGAGGAATAAAAGGGTGGAGCCTGGGCGAGTGCGGGAAGGACTGACTGCAGAGATGCGTCCCTCACCCTGGGGACCCGGGGTTGCTCACCGACTCCGCAGCTCATGTCATCCACCAGGTCCCCAACAACCATCGTCTCCGTTCTTCATCCTGAATCCCAAACTCCTCTCCTCCCACCCAAATCGAAACCCGGGGCCCTCCCTTCTCCCTCATCCCACGGCAGCCCCTCACCAACTGCCGTCCCATCTGCCTCTGAACTCGGAAGGAATCCGTCTGCTTGTCTCCACCCGCTGTCTCTACTCTGGTCAGGGTTGCCACCGGTCCCCGTCCCGATGACAGTGATGGAACCCTCACCAGGCAGGCCTCACATTCTATTCCCAAGAATTTTACCCCCCACCACCAAGCCAGCGCAGCCTTGAAGGAGTGAAGCCAACTGTACCCGAGCATCAGTAACTGCCCACAGTTTTTCCTGCTTCCAGAAGAAAATCAAAGTCATGGATATCGGCAGCAGCTCATCCTGCGCTCTCCGGCCTCACGTCTCACCCAGCCCGCCGTCTCCCAGGCATGCTGAGCTGTCCCCTGCCTCTTTGCCTTCAGGGGGCTGCCGATCCCTCTCCCCAAAGAACCTCTTCTCTCCCTCTCTTTCCCTGCCCGGCTCTGACCCATCCTTTAGGACTTCCTGCGTCGGCCTTTGTGCTCCCCTATCTCAAACTGAATTCGACACCATCTGTCATCGCTGGGTCTGTGTGACGGCCTCCTCTCTTGAACAAACTCTCTGAGGGCGAGGGCCGCCCTTACGTGCCTTTGTGCTCCTAGAAGCTCCTTCAGTGGCTGATGCACAGACTGGCTCTCCTGGAAATTATGCTGTGCATGAACATTACTGCTGTCACCAAGACCCGTCCCTGAGACCGCCGCCCCCTGGCTGTGCGCCCCTGCACAGCAGAGCCAGACTTCGCTTCCCAGCACAGCCCTTCCCGCGGGCATGTGGGTCCTGACAGGAGGGGGGACGCGACAGGAGTCGATGACGGAGGGCACAGTGTTGGGCCTCAAGTGTCCGCTGCAAGAGGGAGTTTTAGGGGCTCTGACCCCTCTGCAGCACTGTAAATCTGGTAACCGAGGGTGA
Organism: Mustela nigripes; assembly: GCF_022355385.1. NCBI lineage: Eukaryota > Metazoa > Chordata > Mammalia > Carnivora > Mustelidae > Mustela > Mustela nigripes. The sequence continues at coordinate 195,678,311 of NC_081559.1, read as the reverse complement.
GGCGCAGATGCTCGCTATGAAAAGGGATCGCGCTCCTGCTACTTCTCAACTGTGGTCGGAATCCGTCTTTACGGAGAGATGGAAGGGATGCGTGTGTGTGTGTGTGTGTGTGTGTGTGTGTGTGTGTGTGTGCATGTGTGCATGTGTGTGCCCATACCCCACACAGGGAGGGAGGAGGGGTGTGTATGCGTACCCTATTTATAGGGAGAAGACAGCATCCTCAAGCAGAAAGAACCAAATCAGAGGCTCCTGTGATAAGGGTCTGTGTCCCCTTCCCCAGCCCTGTGACTCCGTGGGGCGTCACGTCGTGGAGCTGGAGCTTTGGTTTGAGCAGATTCAAATTCTACTTCTGTTCTCTGGCCGCGAGGGTCCTGTGTGCCACCTGAACGCTGAGCGCTGGGTTCTCCGTGTGGAAAATGGGGTTCGCTGCGAGGTGCTAGGGAGACTGAGTCTGGGTCCTTAAATTCAGAGGGTCCCCATGTCTCTCGTGGGGGCTGGGGGATGCTGGTTACACTTACCCACGCAGGTGCCCGTTGCATGCAGACGGTAAGCTGGGTGTCACCAGTTAGACCACGTCAGTCTCCTTCCGTCTCTGGCTGGCACCTTGCCTGGCAGTGAGGGCCCCCACAGTGTTCACTGAATCTGTCCCTACGGGCTGATTTATCTCTGATGCACCACATCCTCCTGGCGTCCCTGGGCCCCAGAACCTCAGACGGGGGACCTGCTGACGGCCTTCTCCTCTGATTAGCTCCGCACGTCAGACTGCAAATTGGCAAAACTGTCAGACAAGCAGCAGCAGAAAAAAAAAAGTTTTTAATTAGTTCTTCCTAAAGATCAGGAGACGTGGTAAAAGAAAAATGCTTGAATCCGCACGTGGTTCTTTGAACTATAATTAGTCTGTTGGATGTAAGAGCCCATTAGCTCCCCTGCGAGCTGCTGCGAAGTTGGGAGGAGGAAGGAAGTCTGGGGGAGGCGGGGGAGGGTCCCCGTGTCCAAGCAGAGTTGAACGGTTGGGGTCTCACGTGCGTGGGCTCATCCCGCACTTCAGGGGTCCTCAGCGAGGTGGGAGGCCACCCCGGGGAGAGAGCAGTGTCTGCTCCCAGACAGTCCCATCCGACGGAGGAAAGCTCTCTCCGGGCACCAGCGTCTGTCCGGGCTGGGAGCGGGAGGCCGTGCGTCCAGGTACTCAGGGAGCAGAGAAGGAGTGACACCCCCCCCCGGGTGTGTCTCAGCCCCTCCTGGAACCCTGAAGAGTGAGGGCTGGACTCTGCATGGGTCTCTGAATCCCCTCACAGGGGGTCCTCGTTAGGTAGCCGAGTCGGGGAGAGGGAGCCGAAAGGGTCCTTTGAAAGTCGGCCCGACGCCCACTGCCGAGAACCTTCCCACAAGCCTGCCCCTTGTCACGGCCTTCTCCTTCTGCGGATTTGGCATCAGACACTAACCGGACCCACCAACACGCTGTGAACACACACACACGGCAAGGCCACGGGCTACATCCTAACCAACTTACTTCTCACCCCCAGAGCCTCGGTTTACAGAGGAGGAAACAGAAGGATCAAGCCTCAGAGGAGCTGGTCCAGGTCACCAGAGTGAGGGGCAGAGCTTGACCTGCAGCCCCTGCTGTGGCCCCAGATCCCGCATGTTCCCCAACACCCAGCGCCCCGTTCCCATGGCCTGTCTGCTCTCTGCCGGCCTTCGGGGCAACACTGAAGGCTGTCTAGCAACCCTCGAACCGCCCCACAGCAGGGCAGGAAGATGGGGCCCCTGACACTGAGGATGCTTGCGGGGCTCCCCACGGTGCGGGGCTGGCAATCGAAGAACTGTGATCTGAACTCACCTCTCGGGACGGCGGTACCCGGCCTGGGTGCGGCCCCAGCACTGCCCAGACTGGACTCCCTGGTCATCTACTCCACACAACTACTGGGCATTTTAGGTAAGTGGGATACACATTCAGAAAAAAATGCGTGAATCCTAAGCGAACAGGTGGTGAGACTTTACGAAGTGAACTCAGCCACGTAGCCGCCAGGCAGGGGGAGAGATAGAAGTCTTCCTGCCCTGGAAGGCTCTGTTCCCATCACCAGCCCAAGGGCAGCCACCGTGCCCGCGTCACATACTAGGTTAGAACTTCAGATCTTCATATAAATTGAATCATATACCCTGTAGCCTTCTGCACCGGCTTCTTCCTCCTGAAATTATGTTAATGAGTCACCCATGTTGCTGTAAGTAGCAACACGCCCTTCTTGTTGCCCTGTGTTACTCACACATGACTACACAGAGTTACTTAGCCGGCCTCCAGCTGCACCATATTATCATTTCTATCTTTCGGTTATTATAATTAGATCTGCTCTAGATCTGCACGCGCACGTCTGCCGATGAACGCACACCGGTTCTGGTGGGTGCACATCCAGGAGCGGCAGTCTGGCCCCAGACGACGTGCGCTCCGCTGTCGTGGGCTCTGGCGAACCCTTCTTCACGGGGCTTGCTCTGATGTACCCTCCCATGGGCTGCGGATTTTTAGTTACTGCTCATCCTAGCCAACATTTAGGATTTAAAAATTTGGCCATGCTCGGGGCACCTGGGTGGCTCCGTTGGTTAAGCGTCTGTCTTTGGCTCAGGGCGTGATCCCGGGGTCCTGGGCTCAGGCTCCCTGCTCAACGGGGAATCAGCTTCTCCTTCTCCTGCATCCTCTGCCCCTCGCTCGTGCTCTCTGTCTTTCTCTCACTCTCAAATAAATATTTTTTTATTTATTTGTTTATTTATTTATTCATTTAAAAAAAGATGTTATTTATTTGACAGAGAGAGACACAGCGAGAGGGAACACAAGCAGGGGGAGCAGAGAGAGAGAAGAGGAAGCAGGCTCCCGCTGAGCAGAGAGCCTGATGTGGGGCTCGATCCCAGGACCCTGGAATCATGACCTGAGCTGAAGGCAGAGGCTTAACGACTGAGCCCCCCAGGGGCCCCCCAAATAAATAAAATCTTAAAAAAATACTTGGCCATTCTGTGCAGTGGTACTATTTTGTGATTTTTAATGTACATTTTCTTGACAACTAAGGAGATTGAGGACACTTGCTTATTGTCCAGTTCGACACCATCCCTGGAAAGTTCCTGTTCGAGCTACTTGTGCCGTTTTATTTTAAAAAAAAAATTGGGTTGTTTGTGTTTTTTTCCTCTTGATTTATAGAAGCTCTCTTTTAAATATATTCTGAGTAGGAGTCCCCTGATGGACGTAAATCCTTCATTCTAACAAAGTATAATGCATTCGTCTTCTCTTTCATGGTTAGTGGCTGCCTCGGGGTCATGAGGAAAGTGCCCTTTGTTACTTTCCGGAAGTTTTACTGCCTCCGTCTTCACATTTATGTCTCAGAAATCGTGGAGCAGGGGTTCTGATGTGGTTTGTAAACAGCTTTCCAAGGGCGCTGGGTGAGGGCCGGCTTCCCCCACACGCGTGTCCGTGGCCCACGCCATTTCTTGAAAAGACTGTTGTTGTCCACGGAAGGGCGGAGGCGCTTTGTCCAGAATGGTGAGTTTTCTTTGTGGGAGTATGTTCACCTGCAGCTTCATATTTTTTTAAGTGATAAAGGGCGATGCCAGTTTTTGTCTCTTCCGAGAACTCAACTCTGGTTACTGGTGTACTTAAAGAATTGGTGAATTTTGTCCGAGTTGTCAGATCTAGGGCGTCAAGGTCACATTCTTCACCGTGCTTCAATGTCCACGAGATCTGTAATGATGGCTTCTGTCTCACTTTGCGTATCCGTAATTGTCTCCTCTCTTTTTCTGATCAGTCTGGTTAGAGGCTTGCCGATTTTAGTAATCTTCTGAGCACATTGGTGTTTGGTCCCATGGGCCTCCTGGACCTCTTCCTCCTCGCCTTCCTGCCTGCCTTCTGCCTACTTCCCATCTCCTCCGCGCTCAACTGCTGGCTCTCCCGGGTGAAAGCGGTGAGCTTTGACTGGAAAGCCCGCTCCTCTGCTAATGTTGGTCTGTAAGCTAGAAATCTCCCTCTTCCTAGCATTTCAGTGGCATTTTACAAATTCTGATGTGTTCTGTTCTAGCTTTCATTCAGTTCCAAATACTTCCTAATTTCCCTTTGGGTTTCTTTGCTGATGCAATGGGTTATTTGCAAGTGTGTTATTTGACTTCCAAATATTTGGACACTTTCCAGAAATCTTTTTACTATCGATTTCTCATTTAAGTTCATTGTGGTCACAGCACATACTTTATACAACCTGATTCGTCTTAATGCATCGAGATCTTGTTTCAACGGCCCAGAATTGGTCTGTCCTGGTGAACGTTCCACATGCGCTCAGAGAGAGTGTGTGTGACAAATCTCACTCAGGCCACGTCAGTGAACAGCCTGTCCCCGTCCTCTGAGCCCTGCCTGGCTACGTGTGCCTGTTCCACCTGCAGTGGAAAGATGGGGGTTGAAATCGCTCTGTTCTTGCGGATTTGTCTGTTTTCCCTGCGTTCCTAGTGGTTTCTGCTCCGTGCGCTCTGGACGTCTGTTATTAAGTGCATAAACACACAAGGTTGTTAAGTTCTGATGAGCCGACCCTTCGTCATTTGAAATGAGCTTTTAAATCTCTGGCGACGCTCTTTGCTCCGAAATCTACTCCGTCTGACCCGGCAGCCCGCTCGCTCAGACCGACACCGGCGCGGCACACGGCTGTCCGTCATGCGCGCATCCTTCCCCAGCCTCCTCGCCGGACCGCTTGCTGCAGGCAGCACGAGCTCAGGTCTGCTCATCGAATCCGAAAGCCTCTGCCTTTACTGGGGTGTTGGGAGCACTTGATTATTGATAATATTTGGTTTAATCTATCTTTTGACAGATACCGTCTCAGGTTTGTCTTCTCAGCCGTCCAGGTCCCTCTTCCGACCTCGCGCGACGAAGCAGTCGGCGCCCCGGAGGCCCCGTTTGCTGCTCCCACACGGCCACAGCGTCGCTCGCCGTGTCCAGTCTTCTCTCTGTCGCACTGTGGGTTTCACCTGTCGGTGCCGGATCTTCTTGTGTCCCTACAAGCATGTTTGAGCTTTGTTCTGGGATCCTGTTGCATTACTCGGAAATCGTTCCATCCCCTCGGGTTTTCTGTTTTGTTGGTCTGGACCCGTCAGTCCCATCTGGTCTAGAAGTAATTATTCCCCATGACTGAGGCCAGATTTCTGGATAACCGTGAGCTCTCGCAGGCTGACTGTTGGGATGAGAAATATGCCCCACGTCCCCTGCCCTGGGTGAGCCCTGGGACCCCTTCTAATGCCCTTTCTTCCTTCAGCCTGCGCCGACCCCGCACGCGCGCCATTTTACTCCTAGTAAGTCGGTCCTTCAAACTGACACCCAATTGTTATCATTTTTGCTTTAAAATGTCACCTTAATATTTTTAAAATAGATTTTATTTATTTATTTGACAGAGAGACAGCAAGAGAAGGAACACAAGAAGGGGAGTGGAGAGAGGGAAGCAGGGTCCCCGCTGAGCAGGGAGCCTGATGCGGGTCTCGATCCCAGGACCCCAGACCATGACCTGAGCCAATGGCAGATGCTTAATGACTAAGCCACCCGGGCCCCCCATAAAGTGTCACCTTAACCTTGTAAAAACCTTTTCATTGTTAGACAAAATACAGATACAGACCAGGACACAAAGAAACGTGTAGCTTACGTTTCCCGGGCAAGCGTTCTGGTCACCACTGCCAGGGTGAGAAATGGAACACGGTCCGCAGCAGGGAGCCCCACCCCCAGCCTCGCCTCAGCCGAGCATCCCTCTCCCTCCACACACAGCCCTGCAGGGAACCGCTACTCTGATTTTCATAGTGATGACATCTTTCATAGGAAAGAGCTTTCTGATTCACAGGCTGAGTCCCTGGATGTTACAGCATAGCCTTGCCCAATTTTTAAAATGTGACATGCCCTCTCCATTTCTTTTATTCCATAAGTCCCTCCTGTTTTCCTGATTCCCTGCCACAATCCTCAGGGCAGCCTGATTCCCCTGCCTTACAGACTCTCCCTGTCTGGACTTCGCTGATAGCAACCCCAGCACGTTCCTCTGCCCTTTGTACTTTCTGCATTTTGACTGCTAGATCCAGATCCTGGGTCAGACGCGGGCTTAATCCCTTTCTGAAGACATTATTTGGTCTTTGGCCAGACTGACGGAGGCGTGGGATTGCTGATTGTATCTCCCTTTGCTATGTGAGCAGCCACAGATTTTTAATGCCTGTGCCCACGAATTCATGTGCAGTTGCAAAGGGGGAATACCCTAATCCTGTCGTCTCTTTTCCTTACTATTTGTCACCTGACTTTTCAAGAATTTAAGGGAAAAGTCATCTTAGGTACCTACATGCTGACCCCCTGCAGGATTACCTCCTTTCCTGTCGCTGCAGGAGACTTCCTCTGTCTGGCTTCCGGGGTGCCTTGATGGAGACACTCAGCCTTCGTCTCCATAAAAAGGTCTTCTTTTGACCCCCACCATGGAACGTATTTTCCTGGTTATTGAATTCTCAGTCACCATTTAAAGATGGCCTTGGTGTTTCTGCTGAGACACCAGCTGGCATTTTTGTCTTTGCCTGTGTTTCCAGAGTCTCCTCCGCGGTCCACGCACCTTCCCCACCTTGCCTTTGGCTGTAGAGCTCGGCGTTGGGCTACGATGCGCCGATCGCGCCCGACGGCCTTTCCTTTGTGTTTATTTTGCTCTATTTTGCTGAGTTTCTTGATGTGATAGACCAGGGTTTTAATCACATTGATGAATGTTTCCTCCCCTTCTCAGTCACACTGGCTGCGTCACTTCCTGCTGTCCCGTAGGTAAATGCTGCTCCGTTTTTTATTGTGCCTCACTTTCTCCATGCTCGCGGGTACTCACGTCCACAGCAATTCTGAACGACAACAGCAAAATTCAAAACAGAAACCTGTCCTCGGGGCGCCTGGGTGGCTCAGTGGGTTAAGCCGCTGCCTTCGGCTCAGGTCATGATCTCAGGGTCCTGGGATCGAGTTCCGCATCGGGCTCTCTGCTCAGCGGGAAGCCTGCTTCCCCCCCTCTCTCTCTCTGCCTGCCTCTCCGACTACTTGTGATCTCTGTCTGTCAAATAAATAAATAAAATCTTAAAAAAAAAAATAAGTAAACCTGTCCTCAAGTTTACTGGATGTGCCCTGCTTTTCTTCGGAGTCGGGTGAGTTTTTCCATCGGCTTCTAGAGCTTTGAGAGCTCTCCTAAAGTTTCCCAGCCTCTTCCCTCCTCATGTCCACTTTCACCTACAGGTACGGGAGCGGTTATCACAGACGCTCATCATCAGGGAGATGCAAATCGAAACCGCAGTGCGTTATCACTCATTTTGGCGAGGGCCGGAAAGACAAGAAATAACACGTTGGGGTGAGGCTGTGGAGGCAGGGACCGCCGTTCAGGGCTGGTGGGAACAGCCACGGTGGAACTCCTGTGGAAAAAGGTACGGAGGCGCCTCAAAAAATTAAAACCAGAAATACCCCATGACCGTGTAAATCCACTTCTGTCTGTCTACCCATACACACAAAAATGCCAAATTTGAAAAGATATATGAACCCTGAAGTTCACTGCCATGTGTTATGTAGCCAAGCTATGGAAGCAACCTGTGTCCGTCAATGTATGAGTAAATAAAAAATATATATATATAATAATTTAAAAAACCAGTTATCGCAGACATTTTAAAGCTTTTGCCTTCTAATTTCAACGTATGGACCACGTGCAGATCTGTTTTTATTAACCGTTTTCTTCCTTTTGACCTTGTACGACAGATTCCTGCTTCATGTCATGTTGATCTCTTTTGTTTTCTTTTAACTGAAATATAATTAACACGTAACTCTGTGTCTGTGGAAGGTGTGCAGCTCTCTGGTTTGATGCATCTGTACACTGCGACGTGATTACTACCGTAGCATTAGCTAACACCTCTATCGTGTCACATAATTATCATTTCTTTTTCCTGCTGGGAAAAATTAAGATCCAGTCTCTTAGCAACTCAGAAGCTTAGGATACATTATCATTGACTGTGACCCCTGTGCTCTGCATTAGCGCTCCAAGACTACTCATCTACCAGCTCCAGGTGTGTGCCCTTAGGCAACACCTCCCCCGTTCCGTGGTCCCTGTTCGTTTTCGTAATGGACACTGTGGACCGGGAGTCATACATTCTCCAGATTCTGTTATCTTGTCTAAGAGTGTTAAATTTTGTTCTGGAAGGTAATTAAATTACTGGTATATCATCTTGGGGCCGTGGTTGTGCTGTGGGGCGCAGACGTCAGTCTAAGACGCGGGTCTGAACCCCAAGCCCCTGCTGGGGTCCCAGGCAAGTGCCCAAGGTGCTCATCAAGGCCCTCTGACCGCGCTTCTCCGGCCCTGGGCACTCGGCCCGCTCGGTCTCCTGGCTGTGCTTTGGGGAAAGCTCCTTCCACAGGCAGTGTGGGAGCCAAGGATTGGATAGGACTTTGCATACAGATTTGGGGTATCATCCTCCAACCCAGGATTTTTCTCTTTCAATATCTAGCCTCCTTGTCAGTCCTAAATGTTGATGTCTGACTTCCTAGCAATAAGACTGCGGATTTCCTCTCGAGGTCTAGCTCGCTTGTGCTTTGAAGACTGGGCATTCAGTCCCTCAGGAGAAAAGCCAGAGGGACATCAAGCCTGACCAGACTGATTCCCTTACTTATGGGTCGTGGCACATCGCTTTCTGTTTCTGATGCCTCTCCAAAGCCTTCCAGCAGTGGTTTTTGTATTTTCCCTGGATTTAATAATTGCCGTGGACCCATCCTGTTGGTCTATATGTCTGCCTTTATGCCCAGACCACACCATTTTGATTACTGTAGCTTCACAGTAAGATTTGAAATCAGGAAGTGCATTTTGTTCTTCATTTTCAGGATTATTTTGGCTGTTTGAGGTCCTTTCAGATTCTGTGTGAACTCTGGGATGGGCTTTCCTATTTCTGCAAAAAAAAGTCACTGGGATTTTGATAGGCTTTGCATGGGATCTGTAGATCACTTTGGATAATACTGACATTTTGGCCATAGTAAGACTTGTGGCCCATGTGTCTACACGGGTGTGTCTACACTCATTTGGATCTTCCCTCATCCCGTTGGGCAGGGTTTTCACCTTTCCACTGTACCCGTCTTTCTCCTCCTCATCTGTCCATCCCCAAGTGTTTATTCTTCGATGCTGTTGAAAGCGGGATTGTCCCTGTGATTTCCTTTTCAGATTGCTCTCCGTACGGAAAGGAAACGAAGCTTCGTGTGTGGGCTTTACTTATTTATGTACTTTCATAAGAGAAGTTGTTTATATATTTTCTCTAAGATTTACAACTGTTACGAGGAAACACTTAGTCCAATCCGAGTTGTCCTGCGGTTTGGGTAAGTTGGGCTGACCTTGTCTTATGTCTGTACGTACGAAGAGCACCGTTTTCAGGATTATCCCCACATGCTTTCTCTTCGTTACTCTATTTCCCTTCCTGAGTTATGATGCTCCCACTTCAGACCTTTCCTCCTGAGTTCAGAGCTCGTGGGTGGCTGCGGGCAGCGTGCGGGGCTGGCGGCCGCGGCCCCTCTGTGGATGTCTACACCTAGCAGGGGCCTCGGTCATGGCTTCTCCATGGAGCTTGGGGCCATGGGCTGGGGGGGCCACTCCAGGGGTGAGACCGGGTCTCAGGGGTTGCAGAAGGCTTGTACTGTTGGCCTTTGCCCCCGGTCTGCATTGTGGGGGCCTCTCCTGAAAGCACAGGGTGCTTGGAAAGCTCTATCTTTCCAGTTTTTCCTTCTACGCTTTTCTTGGCTTCCTGGCCCTGAGCCGCTGCTTTGTGCCTCTTACAACCCTGTGAGGCTTGGGATTTGGCAAATTCCCCAAGGGAACCACTTGTTCAAAATGGTGGCTCCCTTCTGTGAGCTTCTCTTTCTTCGGGGACCTTGTCCCCTCCAGAGCTGACTGCCTGGGAAGTCCTGAACTCCTCTCTGGTCCTTCCAGACCCACAAGACGCCCTTACGTGACTCTGTGCTTGGACTCCCCGTCCAGCCCAGCAAATCACACATGTCCCCGGGGGAGCAGCTTTACCTCATCTCTGTCCCCTCCTCTCAGGGACAGGAGGATTGTGGCCGTCGTCCTACCCCAGCGCCTTCCAGTGGCGGTTTATCCTGCCTCTGGTCCCGCGCTCACGGCCGTCTTCTGCGGGGCTGGTCCGGCGTGACGGACTCTGTGAGTGAAGGGCATCGGCTTCCTGTAACTGACCTTTCCCCATAACCAGCGTACGCGCTTCCATGGTCTGCTTTGTCCCGTATTTTCAATTTCACACAACCTAGTTTGGTCCTGAGCATACTCTCGGGGTCCAGCGAACACAGTTTTATGTAGAAAGCAAAACCAAGAGCAATTACTTGGATAATTTCAGTAGAAATCATCTGGGCTGTGTTTACCCAGGCTGCCTGGACCAAGTTCAGAGAAAATGAAGACTAATTGGGCAGCATTCTAGAGCGGAGACAACAGACACGTTTTCAGTCTCCATCATGACCAACTGTGTATGCGCCCCATGGCACTGGCTTTGTTGTTCCCAGAGAGATGGGAGTCCCCGTGTGCGGACACGCCGGCCTCTCCCAGCTCGGGAGCCTCCCGTGTCGGAAGATCCAGGGGCGGCCGTGAGGAGAAGCAGGTGAGGTGAGGGAGCTCATGAGGCTCCGAGGGTCCCCGACATCACGTGACGGCTCTGTCCTTCCAGCGTCCTCACGGCCTTCAGGGGCTGGTTTGGAGGTCAGTCTGGCCTGGTTTGAGTTCTTGTTCTAGCCTGCGCAGCTTTGCAGAAGCCTCCAAACTTCTCCAGGCTCTTGTGTATTCATTCCTTGAAGGAGAAGGGCCGTGCCTGCGTCCGATGCTGGTCATGAAGGTCAAAGGGACCGAAAGCCGAGCACAGGCCATGACCCGCATGGCCTAAGCTATGCTCTCCTAAGCTATGCTCTGCCCCGCGTGGAGCCCCGTGGCAGGTTGCTTTCACAGGCCTGTCCATGTCTTGCCGACGGAGACTAGGGCCACTCCAGCCCGGGCAGAGGGCCTGGCACAAGGAGCTACAGCAGCTCTGCTGGTTGGGAGGGGGACTTGCTCACGTGCTTGGGCCACGGGGCAGTCCGTGGGCACCTTCTCTGTGCGGGGCTGTGGGCATGCAAAGGAGGTGACAGACACGGGCCTGTGAGTCCTCCCGGGAAAATGTGGTTACCATGGAAACGTGAAGAGTGCTCTGCAGGCACTGACCGCCGGGCTGTGGGGGGAACCTCCCCCTGCAGAAACTGGCCTCTAAGAGGAGAGCGCGCGAGGTGGCCCAGTGGAAAGCCAGGGAAGGGGGCGCGGGGTAGGACACCGACGGGTTTCTGAGCCGCTGGCTGTCCAGAACAACATAAGCCCCCCAGGCCCTGACGGCTTCCTCTGTCCGGAGGGGTTTCTGGGAGACTCAGGAGAAGACGTGAGCACAAGTTGTGGATAAGCAAAGACCCCCAAGAGCATCAGGTGTGAAGGCCAGTGTCCCAGGCCAGCCTCCCGAGGGCGCTCGCTTCTCTTCTGTCTCCCACACAGCTCCGGCCCCTTGACGCTAATTATGTGATCTCGAGCCACAGACTTCATGTCTTCCCCTCCGGGCTCTTGGGGAGAACACGGGGACAACATGAACGCGCACTTCTGAGAGTTGCCAAGGGACCCTAAGGGTACTCGGCACACGCGCTTGTCGGAACGAGGCTGGACACCGCAGGAACAAGCATCATCTTCTTATTGTCATCTTTGCCGCCTCGGACGCTCCGAGCCTCTTCCGTCTCCCTGGGTCCCCAGCTCAGCGCACACCCATAGCCCAATGGCTCCCGTCACCCAGTCCACAGCACGGCCCGCAGCCTTCCCACTCCCGAGGAAGAGGGGTTCTGGAACCCTTCAGGGTCAGGAGGGGTGGGTCCCCGTGCGTGGGTCCCCGTGACCAGAGGCAGGCACAGAGCTCTCCAGGGGGCCAAGTGGGGTCCTCCGTGTCACTCAGGCTGTTGTTCTGACGGGACCACCTTAGCTCCACCAGTCTGAAGAGAGAGCAATGACCCTGACTCCCCTCTCCCCAAATTCCCGAGCCAACGCCCCAGTAGCTGGGGCTGGTCATGGGTTGGCCCGAGCAATGAGACCCAGGGCACAAAACCCCTCCATTCCCAGGGGGCAGCACCACCAATCCGTGCTCTGGAGGGACACCCTGCCGACTGGGTGCACCGGAGCATTTAGAACAAGTGGGCGTGTTCCTTCCAACTCTCTTGTGGCTTCCTACTCTAGAGAACTGGCTGCACTCTGAGCCAGGCTTACGGGCTGCCTCTGCCCAGAGCCCGGGCACCTGAACCCGCTTCGCTCCCTCTGCCCTGCCCTTCCCACTGGGAGGAGGCAGAGCCAGGAGGAGACATACTGGGGAGATGTGGTCACTGCTCACAAGGCAGGGGGCTGGTCGGGGTCCGACCCCACACTCGAAGCCCGTGTCTTGGTTCGGGCTCCCCAGAAGCAGACCCTGAGTGGAGGAATCCAAGCCGATGCTGCTTGTTTGGGAGACAGTCTCGGGAACCAACTTTGGCGTGGAGAGGAGAGACAGGGAAGAAAGTGGCAGCCAAGGGCGCATTTCCAAGCAGGCGGCCATGGCAGCCGGGACTCTGGGCACCTCTAACCCCGCTCTCACCTTGAGGCTGTTGTACTCAAGGGCAAGAGAGTTGGGGTATTTATATGCTAAGTGATCAGTAGCCAAGGGCTGCTCCTGGGGCGGATTCCCGGCTCCTGTGGCCTGTGCACGGGGGAGAGCCGTGGGGCAGCTGGAGGTGGCTCAGGCGGTGGAGCTCCGGCAGCGCGCGTGCGGCAACAGTGAGGTCCGGCGGAGCTGGCCGTGGGTGTGACTTCATGGCCCGAACCCCCCTGCTCCAATGACCCTTAGAAGATCCCACTCCCCAGCTCGCTGAGCTGCCTGCTCAGGGCATGGCGGGGCAGGGAAGCCAAGGGGAGCAGAGGGCAGCCACAGTGAACCAGAGCACTAGGAGGACAATGGCTCCATCCCAGCACCGTCCAGCCTCGTCCCCCCATCAGCTCCAGCCCACTGTCCGCAGCTCTGCCCCACCACCACGCAGCAGACCCTCGAGCTGGGTAAGTTGGACCCAGATGGTATCCAAGACATGGAGCTGCCGTGGGGTGGGGTCTTGGAACACACGGCCCGCAGGCTTTGGGGAAAGGGTTCTCTCTTCCCTCCCCTCACTTCCGCCGCCTGCTGTCGCGTCCTCTGATCACCTGGGAAGCTGGCCTCCTGCATTCCGGGTGTGTCCAGACACAGAGCTCTTTGTCTGCCCTCAAGCCCCTGGCCAGACGGAGAGGCCCAGATCCAAGAAACAAGCAAGGGCTTGAGTGGCAGGAAGGTCTTCGCTTTCTGCCCCCGCTGCCCGCCTGGGCCCCCCAAGCTTCCCTCTGTAGCACATAGACCAGGAGCCCCTCGAGGCAGACTGCTGGGGAACCTGACATTCAGGCATCCGGGTCGGGGGATTCCTCAGGCTGCCTGCACCGCATGGCCCCTCTGGCAGGGGTTGGGGGTGTATTCAAAGAGAGAAAAAGTAGGATAAGGCATAGGGACATCCTCTGTTGCTGGGGATAAAAGCAGAATCACCCAAGGGCTCCCGGTGGCTCACTCGATGAAGCTTCTGCCTTCGGCTCAGATCATGATCCCAGGGTCCTGAGATCGAGTCCTGCCTCGGGCTCCCTGCTCAGCGGGGAGTCTGCTTCTCCCTCTCCCTCTGCCTGCTGCTCCCCTGCTTGTGTGCTCTCTCTCTGTCAAATAAATAAATAAAATCTTAAGAACAAACAAACAGAAGAAGAGTCGTCCAGAGGGAGCATTTAGTCCCACGACCAGTCCTACGGGTCAGAGCCAGCAGAGCCGCGTCCCTCGCCAGCCGGGGAGGCCGGTTCCTTACTAGGAAGCTCTGGCTGGGAGACGCCGCTGCTGGGATCAGGCTGGCGTCTGTCCCTGCGTCTTCCTGACAGGGGTTCCGAGTTCTGATGCTTCCAGCCATGGACAACTGTTCTGTTCTCCCTGCCCCGTTACTTCTCTTGAGAACGTGGATAAGGTGAGCATCCTGCTCGACCGTCTCCCTCAGACACACACAGGCACACACATCCCTTCCCTGAATGCATCACCGGCTCCCGCTGGTCCCGTCTCTGCACAAGCCCCCTCCCCCAGCGGCCGTGGCTTTTCTCTCTCCGCCATCCTGTCACTCTTCTTCAGACGAATCAGAAATGACAGACTCAGGAAGTGTCCTTGATTTGGGACGTGCCTTTGGAAGGCACCAGACCCTGTGCTGGCTCTTACGTGCAGGAGAGCTGGAGGCCCAGGGGTCACGTGGGATGGGCCCGAACACACGGCCCAGCAGCGGCCACGTCAACCCTGGAGTGGATGCGGCCTGACTCTGGGCGGAGTCCTGGAGGCCGGTGCACACCCCATTCTAACCTGTCCACACTGTGGTCCCAAATCCACGGCCCCGAGCTGATGGATGCAGAGAGCGGCGCTTCCCTTCCCTGTGTAGGAGGAGCGGCCTCGGGGCCGTTGGGAACAGGGAACAGATGGTCCTTCGGTCCAGCTGCCTGGCCCAGGTAAGCCATTTGAGCGCCAGGCAGGGTCTGGGGGCAGAAGACCCTGGCGGCTCTGCTGACTGACTTGCAAGCAGATCTGGGTAAGTAGGAAGGTGAGCCCGTGCAGATTAATGACTGTTTTCACGTCCTGACCCCCTGCAGTGGGTGTGAACGCGGCCCTCGGCCAAGCGTGGAGCAGCCCGCATGGCCTCCCCCTTCAGCTGGTGGCAGGCGGGGCACTTGGCCGGCTGGCGGGACGGGGGGAGCGGGGAGGCCGGCAGAGCAGGGTTCAGCTGCTGAACGGAGGCCTCGAGAGGCAAGGCAGGTTTCCTGCCCCTTCTCCATCCTCCTCCCGGCGCCAGGGTCTACGGGTCCAGAGAGAACAGAGACTGGTGAGCAGCTCTGAGCCCGAGCGGCCAGGCCCAGGCTGCCCAGGCAGGATGAGCCCAGCACGTGGGCAAGACGTGAAGTGCTGGTTATCGTGAGCCGTGGGGGCTGCTTGTCACGCACAACTGTCCCGGCCTTTGCTGACCGAGACGGCCCTTCTTGGGAGTGGGATAGCCAGAGAGTGTACAGATGCCGACTTTTCCTAAATTCATTTATGAATTCAACACATTATCTGATCAGACTCTCAATAGAAATTTTTGGAACTTGAAAAATGGATTCTAAATTACATTTAGAAAAATAAGCCCTATGAATAGCTTCACACATTTTGAAAAGGATGAGCAAAGTTTGGCGCGTGAGGCAAGCTCGCTCCTGGCGTTCGGGGTGCGGCGCAGAAGCAGGGCGCGCGGGCCCGTGTGCCTGCAGCGAGCGGGGCGTGGGGCCGCGGAGGACACCCCTGCGTGGGCGAGAAGCTGGCAGACGGCAACAAATATTTGGGGAAGGGGAGGTTAGTTATTAAATAGCGTGAGAAATTTGGCAGTTCTTCATGGAGAAACATAAACTAGGTCTCCCACTTGCCACCATATTAACTGAATTAACTCCAGATGGATTCAGTACATACGTAAGAGCAGTAAAATGACAATTTTTAAAAAACAGGAGGATATCTCTGTGGCCTTGGGGGGCGGGAGCGTCGTCTTAATCAAGACCGCCCAGCAGAAGCCGTGAGGGAAGCGACTGGTGAGACCCTCCCAGCAGACAGAATTTTCTCCTCCCCTGGAAGACGCCGGGACAGAAGGCGCCACCGGGCAGGCCGGCTGCAGGGCACGCGCCGCACACCGGGCGGGGGCCGGGAGGGCCACCGAGCTTTGCAACGTCCTCACGGGCGAGAGGCAAAGGACGGGAAACACAGTGGAATCTGGGCATCAAATAGACAGTTCGCGGAAGGGGGTCCCGCCAGAGCCCCAGGGCATGGGCAGTGAACGCCACCGACCAGGAAAGTCGGAGAGAAGGCCGCTGTGTGGCCTTCAGGGTGACAGAGTCAGACTCTGTGGAGGCCCAGGCTGCGTGGAGGCGGGCGGACCCTGGGGACCGACATGCAAGTCCTCGGTGAAATCGCTCGTCCAGGTGTGCGGAATCTCCAAGGGGCTTTAGTCTCTGGAGAAGGGTTTTCCTCGGTGACCCCAGGGAGGAGGTGGTTCCCGGTTCCTCACACCCTTCCTTGGTCTTTCAGTCCATACCTGGGCCTAGTGCCGCCGGCCGCTTGCTGATGCACGGCCAGGACCAGCGCAGGCTTCGGGGACCCTCCCCGGACCAGCCTGCTGCCGGGATGGGGGTCAGGGAGAGGGGCCGAGGGAGGCCTGCCTCTCCCCCACCTGCTCCGTGTGTTTCGGAGCCGTGCTGGCCCAGCAAGAGGGACCCTGCCTCAGCTTCCTCACAGTGCACGCTCAGGATCTGGGCAGGTGAGCCCCAGCCGGCTTGTCTGGGGTTCCGTTTATGGCTGGGCTACTTAGCCCCAGCATTGGCTGTACAGACCAACGTAGCCATCGGGGCCCGCCCGCCTGACTTCCAGGCTGTCCCTGGCTGCACTCTCGTGCCGTGCCCGACAGTGGATCTTCTCACACCAGAACTGCCCAAGCCGGGCCCCTGGGCAATGCGGGGCTTTCCTCACTGAATGGGACCATCTGGGGACCTCAACAGACCAGCCCTACTTCGGACCTCCAGCAAGAGGCAAGGCCACGAGGCCCCATCACGGAGTGTTTGTGGTTGGAGATGCAACGTGACACCACCTGGGTTCGTGGCATCTGACACATGGCTGAAGGCTTCATGAGCGTGGATTTACCATCCTGCCTCCCCTACCTGCCATCAGCACTGGTGTGTGCAGGGCCCCAAGCTGACACTGAGGCTGCGCTGGGCTGATGACATCGTGCCTCCTCCCCCGGCCTTCTGCCAAGAGCCCCCACTTCACATCTGCCACTTTGCCTCACCTGCAGCCCGCACCAGGGCACCACGGGTGACAAGACCAAGCCCTGACGTCATCGTACTGCTGCTTCAGCAATGGGACAGGTGCCCTGGACCAGTGGGGTAGGCTCAGGACTCACACTTTTCAGAGGAGAAACCCTTAATTTCGTGTTGAACTGGGACCTGAAGTGGTGGGAGCTTGCAGCTCCTGGGGCCACATGTAGAGCCTATAGTGCACCGACGTGGAGGGAGGACCAAACCGAACACCAGGGGGGACAGGCTTTCAGGACAGTCTCTGAGCTCCTGGATCCAGCTACGCCTGAAGCAGGAACATCCTTGACTATTTTCAGCTGCTGTCTGAGCCAGTGCTCCCGCCTGCTTCCCTCCTCCCACCTCCCCCTGCCTTTCACCCTTTCCCTCCTCCCTACCATCACCTGCGTGGAGGTGGCTTGGGTGTCCAGGGCCCCTGCAGACCCCTCCACGTTGTCTCCCTTATTCTATCCGGATGGGCCCGGCAGAGAGGGCAGGTCTGTGCTGAGTGGAATGCTGTCGGCAGAGTGCCGGCTCAGGGGAGGAAGGATGCTTCAAAGCCCCGGAATCCAGAACTGCTGCCTCTGGGAGAGGCGGTCTGGTTCCTGCCCTCGGGAGGGCTCCAGCAAGGCCGGCTGGCTTCTGCTGGGACACGGATGTGGAGCTGCTGCTCTGGGAGAGAGGGGACGAGGGGGTCCCTGGGCCCTTTCTAACTCGTGTGTTCTCAAAAACCGTGGCTTTTTGGGCACTTTGAATGTCCTTCTGTGTTTTCTGGACTCTTCTACGCTGGGCTCACGCTGGCGAGAATATGTCAAAATCCGATGGTCGGCAGCAATGACAGCCCACAAGGGCCCCCCACTCGGAGCTGGCATTTTACAAAATGCTGATGTGACCGCACGTCTGAATGTGTGGCCGGCAGGCTTGGAGGAAGACAGATGGACCCAGGCCAGGCCCGGGCTCTCTCTGGCTGCCCGGGCCCCTCTTGCCGTCTGGCGCAGAGGCTATTCCAGGGCTCCCGGAGGCAGGGTCTGCGGACCCCGGGAGAGTAGGGATGTGTGTGGGGGAGGGCGGCATCCACTATAGCCTTGACCGATGCGCAGCACCTCCCGGCGAGCCTGCGTCTGCTTCTGCGAAAGCATATTGTCGCCCTGTTTCCAAGACGATAAATGTCACAAGAAGAAGTGGAGAAGCCAGGACTCTGGTCCAGAACTTTCTAAGATACCCCTGTTCACCTCGGAGGGATGCCTGTGGCACCTGAGCTCCCCCGGCCTGGGTGGGGTTCGCCGCAGGTGCTGCCGCTCTAGAAGGTGGGGCCGAGTGAGCGTCTTGGGGAACAGAAGCCGTCGGAGTGTCCGGTCTGCGCGGTTGGAGACGGGTCTGAGAGGAGGGATGGGAGTGGCCCCGAGTGTGCCGCTGGGTTTTATGCCAGAAGAATCCTGGGTGTAGCATGGAGACCCCCGGCCCCGGGAGGAGGTGAGCATGTGTGAGGGAGTCTCTGCATGTGTGCGGGGTGAGCCTGTGCGTGGCCGTTGATAACCACACGTGTGTGTGCTCCTGTGTGCGCTTGTGTGCGTGCGTGTGCATATGGGTACACATGTGTGCGTGCTTCTGCGTGTGTTTGTGTGTGTGTGTGCACGTGTGGGGCACACACGCATGCAGGCACCCGTGTGCTCATGTACATGCGTGTGCATGCAGGAGCACACATGTGTGCATGCTCATGTGTTCATGTGTATGCACCACATGTGGGACACACACGTGTGCGTGCCTGCTTGTGCCTGTAGGGGTGCCCTGTGCACATGCGTTTGCACACTTACGGGCCTGTGTGTGCATGTTAGCACCTGTGTTGAGAGGGAGGCCGGAGCCTCAGTGTCCTTGCGGTTGGACAGGCCGGGGAACTCTGGCCTCCGTCCCTCCCACACAGATTCAGAGCTGCCAGCCTCCAGGCAGGAGACGCCGTGAGGTGAGTCACCCCTGTAGGCCAGGTGCAGGGCACAGGACAGAACTCGAGCTCATGGGGTTGGGAGCTGCTTCTGGGTGTGAGGTCAGTGCACTCTCGCCTTCCCCCCACCAGCCCTGGGCTGCCGGAGCCCTCTGGGGGTTCAGCACTCTCACAACAGGACAGATGCCCCAGGGGCTCACGACGTCGAGTGCTGCAGCCTCCAGAAGGCCAGCCCAAGGCTGGCTGTATCTCTGGGAGCGCAGGGCTGTGGGAAGGGCCGGACTCTGAGACGGTCCCTGACTTGCCCTGTGCTCTCCGGCACGTTGCTCCCTGGTCTCGGTTTCCTCATCCTCACAGCAAGGGAGGAGAGATTGGCCTTGTTGGCCAATCTGCAGTGAGTCTCAAGGGCTGGGCAGGTCTCCAGTCAAGTACCGCGGTGTCCCTCCACCCCCTGCCAGCGCCCCGGAAGGGCCCCAAACCTCGCAGGGAGTGCGGGGCGGGATGCTGCGTTGCCTGCCCCTGAGTGGCAAACCCAATCCTGCTATCTCGTGGTACCTTGGAGCCGACCAGCTGCTCCAGCATCAGGGGCCAGGTTGCAGAACCTTCTGGGTCTTTCCTGTACTGCTCTGGGCAGGGTGAGCTTGCAGACACGAAGACAGTGGGAGTCTTGAGGCCAAAAATGCCGCCTTGGACAGGGAGCCCGTGGCCTTGTCCTCCCGCTAGCTGGGTCAGACTGCTGCAGACCCCCGAGTCAATCCCATCCGCAGGCCGGGGTCCTTGGCCCGGGGCAGCACAGGCCTCCCCTGGGGTGGTGCTTAGACCTGGGGTGGTCTGGGCAGAGCCTCAGGGCTTGGCTCCCAGCCTGGTGCCCACATCCGCAGCCTCGGATGCTGGACATTCAACCAACACTCCGGTTCCTTCAGCATGGTTTTAATGGCTTGACTCTCTAGGGGAAAGTGTTCCCTAGTTAGAAGCACAGGTGTCTTTCTGGGAGGCCAGTGTCCGGGCTCCAGGGAAAGGGGCCTGTGCTTTCCAGAAACCCAGTTCCTACAGTGCTCCCTACAGGACGGGCTTTATCATGGGGACGCGGGTCCACCCATGAGGACTCTGAGGGCCCCGGGAAGGGTGGGCGGGGCTGGGGGGGTCCCATATCTCCACCTTTCCCACTTCTGGTGCTCTCTGCTGTCCTCCGCCAGGGGACCTGAGGGCTGGGAGCGTCGGTGCCCCTCCCGCGGCCCAGCACTCGGACCTCGACTCCTCGCCTCTGGCCAAGGTCGGGGTCTGCAGAGGTGACCTGCTATCCTGACCTGATGAGCGCTGGTGGACCCCGGAGCCCCAGCCATGGCTGGTGCCACAAGCCCCGGGCGGCCGCGGACGGAGGGGTCAGGAGCAAGCGTGTGGCCTTACTCCGCCTCCGTCCACACCTCTCCGAGCCTCGTTCCTTCACATCGGTTCGTTCCTTCGTTCATCCCTGCCCCGGACCCAGAGCCATTCTTCGTAAGCTTTGGGGTCAGACCGACTGGCTTTACCGTTTCGCTGGGCAGTTTTCGGGCTGTGTGACCTTGGGCCACCACTCAACGGCTGAGAGCCTTGGCTCCCTCACTCGTGACGCGGGACAGCTCAGCTCCTGCCCGAGGCCTTCACCCCGACCCCGGGGGGATCCCCACAGATGCCGGCTGGTCCTTGGGTCTGGGGCTGCGTCCAGCCCGAGCGATGATGTGGGAGAGGGGCCCATCCAGCCCAGGGGGCGTGAGGCGGGGAGCGGACGTGCCTGGGCAGAGCTGGGCCGCGAGCCCAGGAAGCGGGCGCAGGAGGAATCAGGCACAGACTCAGGACCGGGGGAGGGGCCCTGGGGCTCCAGCCCCGCCGCACACGCGGACCCCCTCCCCCACACGCCAATAAGGGCCTCAGGTCTGAGTCCTCCCCGCGGCAGGGGGTGGGGAGCAGGAAGGACAGGAGAGGTGGCCCCGTCCGCCCACGCGGCGCTGGGTGCGGCGCCTCCCTGCACGGCCTGTGACTGGCCGGTCCCCTCAGGAGGACCGAGGAGGGCCTGAGTGGGTGTTTTGGGAAGAGAAAAAGGAAGAGAGAAATCTGTGCTCCCATCCCCTGACATGGCCTCTTTCTCAGGCTCCATGTGATGGAAAGACGGGGCGGGGGGTGCGTTTCCCCCGTCCTGTGCTCCACCGGCGAGACACCTTGGCCTCACGGGGCCACTTCATGGTCTATCCCTCCTGTCCAAGCACGGGGACTCCACGGATGGAACCATGTCCCCAGATTCCTACATCGGTGGCCTCACCCCCGGGCCTCAGAGGGTCACCGTGCTTGGAGACGGGTCTTGGTGCAGGTGATTGGGGTAAGAGAGGCCCTCGGGTCCCCCATGCCAGCTGACTGGTGTCCTTACAAGAGGAGAGCAGGACACAAGCACACCAGACGACCACGCGAGGCCACGAGGAGGGAGCCGTCCGCCACACACCAGGAGACCAGCCCTGCCCGCCCCTGGGTCGCGGACGTCCTGCCTGCAGGACCAGGAGGAGACCCGTTTCTGTCGTCTCGCCCAGTCTGTGGTGCGAGTTGTCGTGGTCCCTGCAGGCGAGCCCAGAGGCTGAGGCTCACAGAGCGGGGGACGACCGGGCCCACCTGCAGCTCCCTGCTCACCGCCGGGCTCAGCGCGGCCGCCACAGACTTCCTGCTCTGGGACCCTCGCCACGCGCCATGCGGCAGGAAGACAGATGAGGATGACGCAGGGGGCTCGGGACCCCACGGGTGGTCCTCGCCGGTCCGGCCCCAGGAAGAGCGTGTGTGTGTGTGTGCACGCGCACGTGTGAACACGTCTGAGCCTGTGCACGCCTGTGTGCGCGTGTCGTCAGGGTGACCGAGCTGGGGGAGTCCCACGCCTACCTCGAGGAGCGCGGGGCACAGGGAGGGTCAGGACCCGGAGCCGCAGCCGCCATCGGTTCTTGCGCCAGGACAGGGCCCAGGAAGCTTAAGGGCTCAGATGACATTTCTCATAGAGAAGCCAAAAAAGGGGGGAGAACAGCCATCGCTGTTGAGGGGGGATGTCGGGCATGGGGCGGGCTGTGCGGACAGGAGGGCTGGGGACTCGGGGGCTGCTTGGCTGGGCCCTGGCGGGGGAGGGGCACATCGTGGCAGCAGCCAGTGTCCCCAGCTGTCCTTCCTCATTCTAGAAGTGCGAGCGCTGAGGAGGCTGGGAAGGGATGTTCAGCGGGACTCCTGGGCGACGTGGAGGGACCATCCTAGCACAGACCACGTAGGCCCCTGGGCAGGAGCTTCTTGGGGCCAGGAGGCTGCCTCCGGGCTGTGAGCCCACTGCAGGGCACACCAGGGCTCCACTGCTAGGCCTTTCGCGTGGACCCCACACCGCCAGCCTCTTTCCGTGGCCTGTGAGGGAGCTGGAGGCACCCACCCCACCCACAGCCGCTCCGCCCACAGCAGCCAGCAGCCCCCAGGCCCGCCCCTCCCCCTGCCTGGCTCCCCGCCCTCCCCTCACACTCTGGGCGTCCCCCAGCACAGCCTTCCTGAGGGGCCCCGAGAAGACCCAGGCCCTGCTCCAGGCTGCCACGAGAGGCTAGCCTTGCTGTGGCCCCAGAGTCAGAAGGGAGTCATTGGCTTGTTCTCCCCTTGTTTCAGGACACACAGGCAGAACTCCAGGCAAAGGCCCTTCAGTGGACGTTGGAGAACCAGTGAGCTGCTTCCTCCACAAGTCACCAGGGGCTCGGCAACATCTCCAGAGGAAGGGGCTGGGGTCCAGTTGGGGCAGGAGCAGGGGTCCAGCTGCGGAAGGGGCTGGGGCCCAACTGACCTGTGCACTGTGGGTCACTGAGAGACATTCCTGACCTTCTGACCCGACCCCGTGAGGTGCCAGTAGCTCCTCTGTTCCCAGCTGGGACAGCCACACTTGCCTCCAAACATTGCCACACGTCCACTGGCGGCCACATGGCCACTGGCTGAGAAGGCGCACACCAGAATGCTCTGGTCTTGACTTAGGCCCCCGTGCCCTGGATCTGTGTGTAAACCCTGTGCGTACGTGCACTCTCTGGAGAAGGTTACCAGCGGTTATGAGACCCTGAAAGGGGAGTGTGTGCCCCCGGCTGAGGGTGGCAGGGTGTGTGCCAGCGGAAGGCCACCCCCGATGCGGCCGCCGTGGTCCTGGCAAGGAGAGGTCTGCAGTCGGTCTTTTGTTCCTTATGCATGAGCTCTTCCTCGGGGCTTGGCCACGTTTCCCGACCCCAGAAAGTCTCCCGGACTGCCTCTTGCCACCCTGCCATCCCCCGTCCTGTGTGAAGAAGTCTCTTCCACAAATTGCCACTTTATCTGGCGTTCCTGTCGGGCTCTGTGCCCTGCTGGTGGAAGAGGGCCATTCCGTGTGCGATTGTCTGCATCTACTTACTTATCAGGGGGGGGGGGGGGTTGGCTTTTCATCTGGGGGACACAGCTGCACTTGTAAAAAGGGCGTCTATTAAAAAGGCCGTCGCTCGGTACAAGCTGTAGCATCTAATTGGCTTCTCAGGGACTTTTTTTTATTATTATTATTTGCTCTGGGAACTGTTCATTTGAGCAAACGATATTAAATGCCTATTGTCTCCGTCTTTAAGGAATTACCAGCTGAAAACCGGCACAGGGATGTCAGCGTCCTGTGACAACGGCTCGGGCCCCGTCTGCCTGTCGACCGGGCTCCGTCGAGTCGTGATGGATAATAAGCTGGTTTCGGTGACTGCGCGCTCCAACGCTGCTTTCACTGAACCTACAATTAGCAGAAATAGATTTCCCCTCCCCTTCACGACGACCACGAGGAGAGGAAACCACGGAGGAAAGCGGTGCTGGTAGCGAGGTCTATTTAAGGCGCGTCGGAGTCCGCACGTCCCTGGAGAGAAGGGACCAGGCCAGGGCCAGCAGGACAGGGTGGGGCCCCTCACCCCAGGCATTACAGTGAGCTCTGCACCCTCCCCTCCGATGGGGACTCTCAGGGAGGGGGTGCGCATCCCTGCGGCAGGGCTCGGCTCCCGGGCCCCTCCCGGACCCCGTGAAGCAGGATGGCCGGGCCTGGGGCTGGCAGAGCTCAGGGGTTACGGTCACAAACACACGGCGTTGCTCCTGTGACGTGGGACAAGGATGCCCCCAGCCTCAGCAGGGCTGTGCCAGTTCACACAGGAGCAGAGCCCGGAGAGCGTTCGGGTCACGTGACGGGCCGTGGGCTGTCGTCTTTTATCACCAGCTGGCGGGCGCCCCACGCCTGATTCTGCGCGAGCGTGGGGAGCACCTGCTTACACCCAGGACCGCGAGGCAAGCCGGGGTTCCCGATGGCCTAGCTGTCCCCCGGGGGAACGCAGGGCCGTGTCCAGAGACCTTCGGCGGGCCCTGTCCTGGGACTGTCCCTGGCGTCTAGTGGGCTGGGGGGCAGGGACAAAGCTGCTTCCCACCGGCCCTGCTGGGATGGCCCCAAGAGACGGTGGTCCGGGGCAAGAACCTCAGAGGTGGGAAACCGCAGGGAACGGGCCAGAAAACAGTCGGGGAGCCAGAGAGACGCAAGGACCTGGGGCAGCCGGTGCCTTTCCGGTCCCTGCTCAGCGTCGCCCCCTTGGCTGCGTGACTCCTGCGGGAGCCCTGTGAGACCGACGTCTGGACTTCATGTGAGGGTGGGACCCGCGGGCCCCCGGGAACCAGAAAGCTCAGCCTGGTCAGCCGGGGACCCAGCGCCGCCGTTGTCCACGGCCTCCCTCCCCCAGCCAGTCCCCCTCGCTGGCTGAGCCCAGCAGGGACGCGGACCCCGGGGCCTGGCACTGGGTCGGAAAGGGGGACAGCAGCTCTGCACGGAGATGGGAGCAGGGGCGCCCTCAGGGGACAGGTGCTCCCGGAGAGGGACTGTGGCCGCAGGGACACCCTGTCCCTCACGCACTAGGCGCGGCGTGTGCTTGGCAGAGATCCTGTCCTCCTGGCGTCTGGACGTGGAAGGACCTCACTGCACTTAGAAAACCGGGGAGCCGGTGCGTCCCACCCGCTGGGCGTCTCCCCGTGAGCCAGGGCTGACGAGGCCCGGTGGGGCAGCCAGGCCTGTGGGCGTTGGCCGCTTGTCCCTGCCCTGGGCGTTGACACGGGACCAGGGCTCAGAGCCATGGCCAGGCCCACAGAGCCTGTGCTGCCGTCGCCTCCCGGAGCAATGCAGCCGGCAGGGCCGTGGGGGGAGCTGAGGATGCGTGGGACGGAGGGGCTGGGGTAGGAGCGGGCGCGCGCCCGCGGACAGGTGAGGGGCTGTTCTCGCTCCCTCCTGCTCACCGGTCAGGCCTGAACCCGGAGGAGCCTAGCTTCCTCTCGCCCCCCGTCCCAGCCTCCCTGGCTCCCGAACGTCTGGGGCTGTCAGCAGAGCTCTAATTAGAGGCCCACAGGTGACACACACAGCAGCTGTGACTTCTCTGCCACCAACGCCCTGGAGAGCCCCGGGGTGGTTTCCATCACGCTCCTGAGGCACCGGCCCGCTGCCGAGCTGCCTCTGGGGAGAAAATCTGACATGTGGGGTCCCGTGGGAGGCACTGACAGGCGGCGGTCTTGGGACCTGCAAGAAGGGGCGGGGGTGGGAAGGGTGCGGAGGCGTCCCCTGCATGGGGGTGGGGATGCGAGGCAGGTGTCGTCCACGGGGTGCTCACGGAGGGCCACGCTTCCCCGCCGCCGCCGCCCACCTCCACAGCTCCGGCCAGAAAGGGGTGCTCAGGTTGGAAATCACCGAGAAACTTCCAGAACCACAGACAGGTGCACACAGACTGCCTTGTAGGTCATGACGTTCAAGGAAGAACAGAGCTGAAATGAGTCTCCCAGAAGGACAACGACTTTTCGGAGGAATTGCATAAAGGAACATAAAGGAGCCTCCGTGTCATTTAACTGTGGGGCAGGGAAAACCTTGGCTCTGGTGCACAGGGAACTGTGGAGGCTGCCCGCTTCCAAAGAAAGGGCCGAACTCTTACAGACATGGCTGTCTCCGAGCCAACCGGAGGCCTCTTGGGAGTGGGGCGACACAGAGGGACGCCACTATTGGAGGTCCCAGGGAAACCGAGTCCAGGGGCACCTCCTAGGGTGGAGGTGGCCGGGACACCAGTGAGTCCATCCGTGTTGGTCAGCGATCACTGAGCACCTGGTCTGAGCCAGCCCCGAGGGTGGACTCTGGATGCTGGAAGACAGGTTAGGAAGAGTCTGCTCCGTGCCAAGGAGCCCAGGCTAGCCCAAAGACGAGTGGGAAATGGGGACCTGCCACTCGCTGCTCCACCTGTGCATCCCTGGCAATGCCCCTGGGGACCCTGTGGGTACACCCAACAGACAGGACCACGATGGCCATCAAATCTGCCAGCACCTGCACAGCACCTGTTGTCCTGTTTTGGAGTCGAATTCCTGCTAATAAAACTGCCCTTGCAAGCGGTGTCTCTACTGCCGGCGGTGGCCCCCAGACCAGCTGGGAAGGCCCGGGGTGACCAGCCCCGCTCTGTCCTGGCCTTATGGAGATTCACCACTTCTCCAAGGAGAAATCCCCCTTCGGCTCACTTTCTCGCTGCTGGCTCTCCATCCGATAGAGAGGCCTGAGGCCACGGGCCGGGACCATACACGGGGGAAGGGTTGGGAAGCCCCAAGGCTGCTTTCACGGAGGTCGTTCAGGCAGGGATAGATCAGGGCTCACAGAGTGTCCTTGAAGGTGACCCTCCCAGAACCCAGGCGACAAGAGTCCACTGGTCACCTTGAGTCTGATCCCAGCTGGACACAGGCGTTGGCCACCCGCCCCAAGGGACCCTCTGCGGCGTGAGTCCGCGGGGGACTGGGGTGGGTGGTGGGCACGATGTGGAGCTACGGATCCAGAGCCCCAGCCGTCTGGCCGTCTCCTTCTACGGGGAGACAGAGTGAGCGAATAAAGGAGCCCCACGAGAGGGAATTAATGCACGGGGAACCGAGCAGGAAAGTAAGGAATAGGCAGCAGCACGAGCAGACCCTCAACCAGTCAGCTCACCAAGCGGCTTGCCCTACGCTTTAACTGCATGGGCCCTCAGAGCCTCGAAGGTGCGGGCGGCTGCACCACGGGGCGCAGCAGGGTGAAGCGGCTCGATTGCGCTCTCCCCCTGCAAACAAGCCGTGGAAGCAGGGAGCTATGAATCCTGCATGGGGTGCTGGGCCACACCCACCCCTAGCTCCCCGTCTTCATGACCACAGCAGAACCTGGGCTCTGGGCACCTGGAGGCTGGTCACAGGACCCCGTGCCTTTCCCATGGGCCACTCTATCTCACGTACAGGCTAGAGGGAGTCTCAGGCTCCAGATCCCGCCCTCCAGGGTTCCTGGGACCTGAAGGGGGGCACGTGGGGCCCCCTCCCATTCTGGGCAGTGTGCTTCAGTCCTGCCTGAGGAGCACCAGGTACGGTTCGGTGAGCACAAGCCCGTGGGGCTGTAGAGCGCTTTGCACGTGGACGCTGCAGAAATCGTGATTTCTGTTGGGAAAACGCGTCGCCCCATGGGGTGGGAAAGGAAGGGAGCGTCTGGGAGCTGCGCGCCAGGAGGGGAGGAAAAGCAGAGACAGCAGCACAAGAACGCACACACTCGTGCGGGACAGTGTGCAGAGCTGTGGACCAGTGTAAGGAAATGAAACGAGGTTCTTAACTAAACACGTTAATCATCTTAAAGGCTTTATCGAAGGAAGAAATTAGGGCAAATCCTGAGCCTAAGATGGGTTTGCTGAAACAAACAAACGAGCAAAAAAAAGGTTTTATTTCTGACAGTATTCTAACATTATTTCCTTCTGCGCCAAGTGGCACTGGGCCCCTGGTGTGAGCCCTGGGAGGCGTACGGAGTGTTTACACGCTGCGACACTACGACGGCATCCGTGTTTTTCTATTTTATTGCGTCTGATACACCAAGAGTCAAGGTTTCTGTCTCCGGACACCCAGCTTCCTGACCGAGGCTTTGACTTGTGCTGCTCCTGGGGGCGTCTTGAGACGGTCCCCTTATCACAGAGCCATGGTGGTCCCAAGAGCCATGAACAGGGGACAGGACAGGTCCCTGGCTGCATCCTGGCTCCTTTCCATGAGTCTGGACCTCAGTTAATAGTTAAATAATGATTCTTTACTAAAAAATAAAACATTTGAATTAATATTATTTAGTATTAAACCCTTGAAATATTTATTAACTATGATTTGGGAACAAAGTCTCGGAGCCTGCCTGTCTGCTGGGCTGTGAGTCAGCAGAGTGTCCACACTCGTGTCCACGCTCTCCTCCTAACCTTGGGCACAGGTAAATGCTCGTGATGGTCCCTATTTGCGGACACAAGGACCCTCTGAGGGAAAGGATCCGCATCCACTGCTTTCGCTGTGACCAGGACAGCCCGGAGTGGCACGGAGCCCGTGCATGGGCGTGGCCAGGCTCCCTCCTGCCCTCCGCTCATCCCGCACCAGAGACTTGGCTCGCTCGGACCGTTAGCCTCGTTAAATCTGGCTCCGAAGCAAAGTGCTTAATTATTCCCCCGGGGAAATTGGTGCCCCCCTCCCCACCTCAACCCCTGCAGAGGGCAGGTGGAAAATAAAGTAAAATAGAGGAAAATAGAACATCACCAATCCATCAGCCTCGCAATGAAGACAGAATGCTGACACCAAGAGGGGCTCGGTGTGGGGAGTCATTAAGCGTGGAATGGGCTGGTTCAAATTAATTGGTTCGGCTGTGACCTCTGGCCCCCGGGAACGGTTGGGAGTGTTGACTGCACAGCACAGGAAAGCCAGCCAAGCGGACGCAGTAATTGGTGGCGAACTCAGCGCCAGCTGGGTGGTCTGCGAGCACAGCCCTTTCCCGCCTGCCCAGGCTGTGCTGTGATGTCTGTCTGCTGCTGCCCATCTGGGGAGGGAGCCTGGGGAATCTGCCCAAAGGGCTCCAGCCAAGGGGCTGCTGGGAACCACGGAGGGCTGTGGCAATCACCGGAGGGCTGGTGGGAAAAGTCACAGAGGCTGTGAGAGCCATAGAGCGGCTGGGAACAATGGGCTGCTGTGGAAGCTATGGGGATTTGTAGGAACAATGGGGTGTGTGGGAGCCATGGGGGACTGTGGGAGCCGGGGGCATGGTGGGGGCACTGGGAGCCCAGAGCTGGAGAGACACAGCTCCAGCTGGGGGCAGGGAGCACCTGGGTTTGCACCTGGGTTGGGCCTATGACCCAGGGTGTCCCCCATACAAGCCCCAGGCTCTGCTATGATGACATCAGAGCCTGGTCACTTGACGACACCCCATGCTGCTCTGGTCATTTAAACAGCTCTCGGGTGGCACTTGGTCTGAGGACAAGTGCTCCCTCTCCTGGGACGTGGCTCCTCTGACTTTAGGGCAGGAGAGAGAAGGGCTTCTTGCCCCACAGCTGAGTCCCAGTCCTGGCTGGGGGTGACACGGGGGCCTCCTCTGAGTCACGGGGATGTGGGTTCTGCTGGCATCTTCCCTGTACCCGCTGCCTGCTCAGCACCTCCCAAATCCCACCCACAAGCTGGCTGGGCCCCGAGTCCATGCCTCTGTGAAGGGCCCACGCCCACCCCGGTGCTCTGCAGGGACGTGGGGTCCTGCCACCTCTTCTCTTCCCCAGAGTCCGTGGGCAGACTCTGTGTCTGCGTCCTCCAAGCACGTGGGAAAGCTGGCTCCCAGCCTGACCCTCCCATCTCCTGTGGGAGCCTCTGCTAGTCCCTCCTGGGTATCTGGCTCTGGCCAGCAGGACCCCCACCCCTGCTCTGTCCCCCTGACTCTGCATGGACTGTCTGGTTCCCCCTGACCTCACCTCCTCGGTCCGACCCCATTCTCTCCCCTGGGGGACCCCTCCCTGGACCCCCCCACTGCCCCGAGTATCCCTTGGCCCCCTGCGCCCCCCCCCCGGCTCAGCGCGCTCTCCCCTTCGGCTTCAGGCCCCCCCGCGGCCCTGGCCGGAGTAGCAGGGCTCCCGTCCTCACAGCCTGCCGTCCTGCTCTTCAACTCCTCGAACGCCATGGGCCACCTTGCTGTCCCTGTAATGGACAGCTGGAGAGTGACACACCCTTTGCGAAGGGTCACCTCCCTGCCCCCCTCCACGGATCGGGAAGGCCACACCTGATTCTGGAGCAAAACTGCCCAAGTCGCTGCCGAGGGTCTGTGTCCAAAGTTGGACGTGGCCCGACTAGGAAAGCCGTGGTCTTGCTGCTGTCTGTCCCCCTGTTGAGTTGGGTGTGGCCACCGAACCCCACGCCCAGGACAAGGCTGCTGCATCGGGCCTTGGGGAAGTCCCTGTCTCTGTCCCCCAGCAGGGCTGGATGCCAGCACAGCAGGTTGGCCATGGCCACATGTCTCGCATCCTTTCTCTTGGCCCTGGGCCAGTGGCCGGAGCTGTCCCCAGGCCTCTCTGGGTTGGGGCCGGCCCCCCACAGCTCGGGCTCTCACCAGGAGGTGTCAGGGCTAACATCTTGGATTAACAAGAGCCTTTCCTGGCAGGGTCCCCTCAGCACCCCACTTGCGTGTCCCAAATAGTGGAGATGGCAGCAGGGTCAGGTCCTCCTAAACGCTGATCTGAGATTTCTTCCCTCTGCCCCCGGGGCTCCTGGAGCTTGGGGACACACCTATGGCTCCTGTGCCCACCTCACAGTCTCAAGCCGCTGTACGCTTTGGAGCTTTCCAGCGTGCTCTTTCTGCCTAGGACCCCTGCTCTCACTTGTCTGTGCGTTACCAGCCTTCATTCATCCCCCGGAAGCCTGTCCTGAGCCCAGACCTCAATTTCCTTCAAAAGCCTGTGCACCTGCCCTGTATCTCCTCTGTGTATTACTGCCGCTGAGAACTCGAGGGCGACCCCATTTCTGTTCCTGGGGAGTGTCGATTTTTCCCTGCCAGAACGGCCAAAGATGACATATCCAGTCTCGAAATGCAATAAACAGAAACATAACTGCCAGGCCTGTAGCCGTGGCTCTGATCTTGTTTAGGAAAGTCAGACCTTCTGGCCTTCCTGCTCTGTTTTTATTCCATCCCGTCAAGCTTTCTCCGGCGGGTTTCTGTTTGTCGAATGAGGCCCCACGCCCAGCGCAGAGCCCGATGGGGGAATCCAACTCACAACCATGAGGTCAAGCCCTGGGCCGAGATCAAGAGATGGACCCCTCGCTGACCAAGCCTCCCAGGCAGCCCTTCAGTGAAATTTTGGATCATCGCTCTTACTCTAGGTTCTCCAGCTTCTTCCTGAGAAGCGTCTCTGTGATCCTCCGCTCTGAGTTCCTACTTCTCCGCCGGCTCTAGCTCTTCTCACGTAAGACTCCGACGGTTAGGATTTCTCTTTAAATTTTGGGGAGGCACCTCGAGGTTGTCGCTGGTGTGATCCTCTGGCAGGTCACACCTGTCCGTCCCCGAGCCCACACGGGAGGTGAAGCCCACGGCGTGTGCGGTGCTCCCGCAAGCTCACTCCCTCTCAGCTCACTGACGTCTCGTGGAGGCTGTGCCCTGATTTTGAGAACAATGTGGCATTTTCCACCCAGCCCAGGACGCCCATTTTCTAGTGTGTTCTGGTTTGAGTGGTAATTCTTTTCCAAAATTCTTCTGATACCTTCACGAGGATGCTGTTTATTCTTTTGCTGGCACGACCACAGAATAGATGCACAGAGACGGGTGAGGCACGCGGGTGTAGGGGTCGTGACAAAGCAGGTGTCCCTGATATGACTGCCTCGGTGCTGCCGGGGCTCTCTCCTCCACCCCAGCCTACCCCGTCCCCGAGGGAGCACTAGCCCAGTTCCTGCGATCATTTCCTGTTGCCCCTTCTTGAGTTCAGCATCGACACAAACATCCTCTTGCCTACTTTGGGGTTTGTGTAAACAGAGGCACACAGGAGCATTTTTCGGGGACGTGCTTTTTCACTCCACATGCACATGGGATTTAACTCAGGGCTGTGAGTGGCTGTGGCCCCTGCTGAGAGCATCCCTGGGGTGAATGTACCACTCTCTGTGTATCCACTTTCTTTTGATGGGAACGTGGGGTTTTCAGGGTTGGGGCTGTTAGAAACAAGGTTGCAGGGGACATTCTGGGGCAGGTGTCCCATGTTCTGAGTTTAGAGATCCATGCGTGGAATTGCTAAACCGTATGGTAGGTTTGGGCGTGTTCCAATTTCTCAGGAAGGCTGGGTTATGTTTCAAAAGACTCGCCTTCCAAAACGGGGGGAAATTTTCGTGGCTTCTCATCCTTGCAATCATTTAATGTCGTTTGTCTTTTGATTTTTGCCAATCTAGTGATGCGCACTGCTATCTTGTGATTTCAATTTGCGTTTTCCTGATGACTAGGGCATGCTGTCATACTTACAAGACGTTTTGGGGTTTAGTTGTGTGTGTGTGAGATGTCTCCTGGAGTCTTCTGTCTGATTTTTCGGTTTCAGAGGAGTTTTTCGCTTGTATAGAACAATGACTTTGTTGGATTAACAATGACACAACTCTCTGCTCGTCATTTGTGGCTTATTATTTTATTTTTGATGATTTGACTCAATAAATAAGGATTCTTTAATTTTATGCAAGCAGATTAATAAATCTTTTCCTTTGGGTTTGTATGCTTTCTCCTTATATAAAATTTCTCTCCTTCTTAACATTTCCTAGTGGCATTATAGCTTTGCATTTCCTGTCTTAAATCCATATAGAATTATTTTTGCACGTGGTATGAAATAAGGATTCAATCTCATTTATTTTCTGCTCAGGCACCCAATTTCCCAGCATGATTTCTTGGAAAGCTCAATTTTTGCCCTCTGACCTTCAATAAAAGTGGTGATATGTAGCTATGTCTATACATTTGCGGGTCTGTTTCTGGCCCCATTCTGTTCTCCATGTGCAACTGTCCAGATTGTGCACCATCATCGTGTGTCCTAACCTAGCCCATAAAAGCTTTGTTGACCAAAACGACAGGTCCATCTCTGTTATTAGCTTTCAAACTCACTGGTGATTCCTGGCCCCTTGCCTTTTCATAAGTATTTTCGGACTCATCTGTCATGCTTCACACCCAAACTTTATTAGGAATTATCATGGCACTGAGTCATTAAATCAGTTTTGGGTAATCTATTTTCCATACTCAAGCTTCTAATCCATAAAAATGGAAAAGTATTTACTTAGATTTTCTTTAAAGATTCTCAATAAGCTTATTTGATGCTCTCCAAAGTATAGATATTTTTTCAAAAGCTCTACATCAGAAAGTTCTCACAAGTCTCTTGTTGTTGCTGCTAGGTAGGAATACAATCGATTTTGAGGTCTGATTTGTGTCAAGCAGCGCTGTACGAGAGCATACTCATTCTAATGACACCTCTACAGATTCTTTTGGACCTCCCCTATGCACCAACTTGGTGTACTCTCTCCCCTGCTCGACCTCACACATTTCACTTCCTCTCTTGGCTACTGCATGGGCCTCAACCTCCATTGTAACCTTGAGTGATACCGGAACGTGTTCACGCCTTTCTTTTGATCTCAAAAGGAATGGTCTCTCCACTTAACCCTCAAATGTGTTTCTGCTGTTTGCTAGTTGTTATGAATGTTAATGACAAATGAACGTTGAACATTCAAGTGTTCCTACCCGTTGCTGACTCCAGTGACTTCCGCTTCAGGGCTCTGCACTCACCCAACTCAGTGACTCAGTTTTGGGGGTTGTGGTCTGTCCTGGGACATCAGTTTTCTGGTGAATCTAAGAAAAGTCACTGATTTTCGGTTGCTTCGGGGATTTTTTTTCTTGGGGTGCCAATGGGAGCAACAACTTCCAAGCTCTTACACCTCGGAGCAGGAACTGGAAGTCTTGCCTTCATTTTTGAAAGATATTTTTGCTGGGTATAAAATTTTATGTTGATCTTTCTTATCAGCAACTGAAATGGTGCTTCACACTTTCATTGCTTGCATTATTTCCAAAAAGTCTGCTGCCATCCTTACCTTTGCTCTTCTGTATATGATGTGTCCTTTTTCTCTGACTACTTTTAAGATTTTTTTAAATTAAATATAATGTATTATTTGCCCCAGGAGTAAGGTCTGTGAATCATCAGTCTTACACAATTCACAACACTCACCATAGCACATACCCTCCCCAATGTCCATCACTCAACCACCCTATCACTACCCCCCACTGCCCCAGCAACCCTCAGTTTGTTTCTAGAGATTAAGAGTCTCTTATAGTTTGTCTCCCTCCCCGGTCCCATCTTGTTTCATTTTTTCCCTCCTTCTCCTCCCACAAACCCCTGCCCTGCCTCTCAAATTCCTCATATCTGAGAGATCATATGATAATTGTGTTTCTCCAATTGACTTGCCTCGCTCAACATAATACCCTCTAGTTCCATTTACATCATTGCAAATGGCAAGATTTCAGGGTTTTGATGGCTGCATAGTATTCCATTGTGTATATGTACACTTCTTTATCCATTCATCTGTTGGTGGACATCTAGGTTCTTTCCATAGTTTGGCTATTGTGGACATTGTTTCATAAACATTGGGGTGCATGTGCCCCTTTGGATCACTACATTTGTATCTTTAGGGTAAATACCCAGTAGTGTGATTGCTGGGTCATAGGGTAGCTCTATTTTCAACATTCTGAGGAAACTCCACACTGTTTTCCAGAGTGGCTGCACCAGCTTGCATTCCCACCAACAGTGTAGGAAGGTTCCCCTTTCTCCACATCCTCACCAACAATTGGCATTTCCTGACTTGTTAATTTTAGCCATTCTGACTGGTGTGAGGTGGTATCTCACTGTGGTTTTTATTTATTTCCCTGATGCTGAGTGATTTGGAGCACTTTTTCATGTGTCTGTTGGCCATCTGGATGTCTTCCTTTCGGAAATGTCTGTTCATGTCTTCTACCTATTTCTTGATGGGATTATTTATTCTTTGGGTGTTGAGTTTGATAAGTTCTTTATAGATTTTGGATACTAGCCCTTTATCTGGTATGTCATTTGCAAATATCTTCTCCAATTCTGTCAGTTGTCTTTTGGTTTTGTTGACTGGTTCCTTTGCTGTGCAAAAACTTTTGATCTTGATGAAGTCCCAATATAGTTCATAAAAATGCCCTTGCTTTCCCTTGCCTTTGGCAATGTTTCTAGGAAGAAGTTGCTGCCGCTGAGGTCGAAGAGGTTACTGCCTGTGTTCTCCTCAAGGACTTTGATGGATTCCTGTCTCACATTGAGATCTTTCATCCATTTTGAGTCTATTTTTGTGTGTGGTGTAAGGAAACAGTCCAGTTTCATTCTTCTGCATGTGGCTGTCCAATTTTCACAACACCATTTGTTGAAGAGACTGTCTTTTTTCCACTGGGCATTCTTTCCTGCTTTGCTGAAGATTAGTTGACCATAGAGTTGAGGGTCCATTTCTGGGCTCTCTATTCTGTTCCATTGATCTATGTGTCTGTTTTTGTGCCAGTACCATTCTGTCCTGATGATAACAGTTAGAGCTTGAAGTCTGGAATTGTGATGCCACCAACTTTGGCTTTGTTTTTCAACATTCCTCTGGCTATTCAGGATCTTTTCTGGTTCCATATAAATTTTAGGATTATTTGTTCCATTTCTTTGAAAAACATTGATGGTATTTTGGTAGGGATTACATTACATGTGTAGACTGCTTTAGGTAGCACAGACATTTTCACAATATTTGTTCTTCCAATCTAGGAGCATAGAACATTTTCCCATTTCTTTGTGTCCTCCTAAGTTTCTTTCCTGAGTACTTTATAGTTTTCTGAGTACAGATTCTTTGCCTTTTTGGTTAGGTTTATGGTATCCTATGGTATCTTAACCATAAGAGGTTAGATATCTTAACCATAAGATATAGTATCTTATGGTTAAGGTTAAAGTATCTTATGGTTTTGGGTGCAATTGTAAATGGGATCAACTCCTTAATTTCTCTTTCTTCTGTCTTACTATTAGTGTTAAGAACTGCAACTGATTTCTGTGCATTGATTTTATATCCTGACACTTTACTGAATTCCTCTATGAGTTCTAGCAGTTTTGGAGTGGAGTCTTTTGGGTTTTCCACATAAAGTATCATATCCTCTGTAAAGAATGAGAGTTTGACTTCTTTGCTGATTCAGATGCCTTTTATTTCTTTTTGTTGTCTGGCTGCCAAGGCTAGGACTTCTGGTACTATGTTGAATAGCAGTGGTGGTAGTGGACAACCCTGCTGTGTTCCTGACCTTAGGTGAAAAGCTCTCAGTTTTTCCCCCATTCAGAATGATATTCACTGTGGGATTTTTCATAGATGGCTTTGATGATACTGAGGTATGTGCCCTCTATCCCTACACTGTAAAGAGTTTTGATCAGGAAGGGATGCTGTACTTTGTCAAATGCTTTTTCAGCATCTATTGAGAGTATCATATGGCTCTTGTTCTTTCTTTTATTAATGTATTGTATCACTTTGATTGATTTGCAGACGTTGAACCATCCTTGGAGCCCAGGAATAAATCCCACTTGGTCATGGTGAATAGTCCTTTTAATGTATTGTTAGATCCAACTGACTAGTATTTTAGTGAGAATTTTTGCATCTGTGTTCATTAGGGATATTGATCTATAATTCTCCTTTTTGATGGGGTCTTGTTTGGTTTTGGGATCAAAGTAATGCTGGACTCATAAAATCAGTTTGGAAGTTTTCCTTCCATGTCTATTTTTTGTAACAGTTTTAGGAGAATAGATATTAGTTCTACTTTAAATGTTTGCTAGAATTCCCCTGGGAAGCTGTTTGGCCCCGGGATCTTGTTTTTTGGGAGATTTTTGATGACTGCTTCAATCTCCTTACTCGTTATGGGTCTGTTCAGATTTTCTATTTCTTCCTGGTTCAGTTTTGGTAGTTTTTAAATCTCTAGGAATGCATCCATTTCTTCCCAGATTGTCAGATTTGCTGGCATATAGTTGCTCATAAAATGTTCTTATCATTGTTTGTATTTGATTGTGATCTCTGCTCTTTCATTCATGATTTTATTAATTTGGGTCCTTTCTCTTTTTTCTTTTTTGATATGTCTGGCCAGGGGTTTATCAATCTTATTAATTCTTTCAAAGAACCACCTTCTAGTTTTGTTGATTTGTTCTAATGTTCTTTTGGTTTCTATTTCATTGGTTTCGGCTCTGATCTTTATTATTTCTCTTCTCCTGCTGGGTTTAAGCTTTCTCTCTGGATCTGCCACCTGTAGTGTCCCTGCTTGAAGAGCAGTGGCCCAACTGTTTCAGGGCTAATGGTTTAAGGTAACTCCAAACTGAGAGCCCAACCTCAGCTCT
This sequence comes from Mustela nigripes, assembly GCF_022355385.1. Classification (NCBI taxonomy): domain Eukaryota; kingdom Metazoa; phylum Chordata; class Mammalia; order Carnivora; family Mustelidae; genus Mustela; species Mustela nigripes. Next base: position 195,641,205 of record NC_081559.1, on the reverse strand, counting down.
GTCTCTGCAGTTGGCTTCCCTGCTGTGATACATGGGAGCTCTGCCACTCTCAGACACTCCTGGTCTTTTTGTGACACCATGGGTCCTGAGACCACACTGTACCTATGAGGGCTCCACCCACCCCTCACTTAGTCTCTGGAGCGACATTCCTTAGTGGAAAAGACTTTACTGCCTGCCGGGAGCTGGCCCCTCCCCCAAGGTCTGTCATCCCATATATTGCCTCAGATTCACTTCTCCGCATGTCCTACCTTCCAGAATGGTCCCTTTTCTGTTCCTAAAATTTCTGCTCTTCTCTTCAATCTCCCATTGAGTTTGTAGGTGTTCAGAATGGTTTGATAACTGTCTAGCTGAACTCCTGGGACCTGATAATATTTAGGTCTCCTGTTCCACTGCCATCTTCCTCCTCTGCCTATTTTTAAGATTTTTCTCTTAATGGCTGGTTTTGAGCAATTTGATTATACCTTGCCTTTGTGTTGTTGTTATTGTTGTTGTTGTTTCATGCATCTTGTTGAAATTCAGTGAGTCTCTAGGACCTATGGGTTTTACAACTTCATCAAATTTGTACGAACTCTAGGTATTAGTTTTACAAATGCTCACCTATCTTTCTTCTTCAGGGACTCCAGTTATGCACACATCAGGCTGCTCAATATTATCTCAGAACTCACTGAGGCTTTGTGAAATTTTTCAGTGTTAAAAAAAAAAAAAAAACCCTGCATTTTATTTTGCATTATTTCTTTTGCTTTGTCTTCCAGTTCACTAATCTCCACTTCTGCAGTGTCTTATCTACTGTTCAGTCCATACAGTGTATGTTTCATCTCAAACAGTTTTCACGTCTAGAAGTGTGACTTGGATCTTTTTCATACCTTTCATGTCTTTGTTGATGTGCTCAGTACTTTCTCTAGCTTCTGGAATACATTGGATACATTTATAATAGTTGTTTCAACATCCTTATCAGCTTTTTTCCAAAGGTTATTTTTATTTATTTGAGAGAGAGAGACAGATAGTGAGAGAGAGAGAGTGTGTGTGAGAGAGAACAAGCTGGGGGGAGAAGCAGAGGGTGAAGGAAAAGTAGGTTCCCTGCTGATCAGGGACCCTGACTCAGAGCTCGATCCAAAGACCCTGGGATCATCACCTGAGCTGAAGGGAGATATTTTACCAATTGAGCCACCCAGGAACCCCTTTATCAGCTTTTTTCTAACATCTGTATGGGTTTTGGTTCAGCCAATTGATTAATTTTCTCCTCCATTATTGGCCATACTTTTCTGCTTCACAATTTTTGGTCAAATTTGCTACCTTGTGAGTTTTACCTTGCTAGATACTAGCTACATTTGTATTCCTATGGACATTCTTAAGTTTATTCTGGGACTCCGATTATGAGGAAACAGGTTCAGGAATTCCTTCTAAGACTCTGTTAAAGATCATCAGAGCAGCATTTAACCTAGTGTTAATCAATGTACACTCCTGAGACAAGATCAGTCATGAGTGCTCTACCCAGCTTGTAACAATCATGGGGTTTTCTGGGGATTTCCCTCTGGCTGGTAGCAAGAGCTGTTCTTTGTCCTGGTGCATTTGGTGCTGCAACCCCTGATCCTGTCTGGGTTTTTTTTTTCCCCCCAGACTTGGACAGGTTCCTTTCATGCATACTATGACCACTGTGTGCAAAGGGAATCTCCATGTGCATCACCAGAGCTCGTCCTGCGTGTAGCTCTCTCTTCTCTTCCTCATGGCACTCTGAGCTGTGAGCACCAGCTGCTTGGTCTTCTTTAGAGCTCCTCAACCCAGAGAGTCTTCTGGCTTTTCCTGAGTCCCTTCCCTGTGTCATGACCTGAGCACTGACCCCAGGAAGTAAGCTGGAGAAATCAGGGGGCTTGCTTTGTTTCTCCCCACCTCTCAGATGTCCCTGTCCCTATCTGATGTCCAGTCTCGTAGAAACCAGATGCCATATATCTTATCCACTTTTTAAGCCATTTTTCAAGTGAGACAGTTTATGCCACTCTATCCCGCACCTGTAGAACTGTCCCCTCTTTCTTCCTGCTATGGCTTATTTGTGTCCTTTCTCTTCAAGGTCAGTTTCACCAAAGATTTGTTGTTTTTAGTGGTGTTTTCTGAGGGTAAAATTCTACATTGTTGACCCCTTCTTATCTGCTTCTTTCCTATTTCATCAATTTACTTCCTTATTTTTATTATTGATTTCATTGTTCTATTGTTCTACATTGGGTTTATTTTGTTAGTTTCTCCCCAACTTCTAATGATAGATGTTCTCTCTCTCTCTCTCTCTCTCTCTCTCTCTCTCTCTCTCCACACACACACACACACACACACACACACACGTTATCTCATGGTGAAATAGATTCCAGGGAGAGTTGAATTTGTTACTTTCAGGATCCAGGGACCTTATCAGTCCTTAAATTAAGTTGTTGTCTTGAGGTTTTTAAGACCATGGAGGTAGTAGGATGTCAGACCATAAACATGCTTATGGACTACTTGTGGTTCAAGTGATTTCCTTTATAGGCCAAAGTCTGAGTCAGCTGACTTTGCAATATGCCAGAGAGAGGGCCCATGTTTCTGTCTGGCTCACCTTGATATTGAGTGGATAGTAGGGGTAGCTCCTGGCCAGGTCCTTGTCCTGGATGGACCTGAGCCTTGCTTCCTGTCCCCCAAGACCTTTAGGTCTGAAGCATAAGATCACACAGGTTGGCAAATGCCATCGGACAGGGGTCTGTGCCCTTTGCTCACCTCTCCACATCCCTGAATTTTTGTGTCTCAGCTGAGTGTTTCTATGTGCCCACCCAAAGATGTTCTCAAGAAGGTTTTTCTTTCTTTTTTTTTCACAGATATTTTTAAATATTTAAACAGCTACCAAGTTTGCCATTTTACAAGGTTACTACATTTCTTTTCTGTGAGCATTTTCATGTTGTTTTATGTCTTCTTGACTCGGCCTCAAATGGTAAAAACCTACTTTTTCTGCTGTGTCTAGAATCTGCTTTCTTTGATATCTGCATTTAACAAGCAAACGTGCTCCCTCTTGCAGAGTAAGGCAAGGCTGCTCTGCGCCCCACAGTGCCTGAGAGCTTGTGCCCCATCTCCCTCCTCGCTCCGCCGCCAGGCTTCCCTGGAGCACCCCCTGCTCTGCGTTGTGACTTCATTGACCCTCTGCCCCGAATTCACTGTAATCTCGCTTCTTCCTGCAGAGCTCCCTGAAGCTCCTCGGTCAGATCCCAGGAGACCTCTTGCTGAATTGCTGAATCCAGGAGACTTTTTAGTTTCTGCCTCAGCTCTTGGCAGCCCTGGCTTCTTCTCTCTCACTCCCCTCCCTCCAACGCATGGCTCTCTCCCTTCTCCTGGTTTCTCTCCTACCTCTCCTGGTGGCCCCCTCTCAGGCTCTTCCTCTGCTAGGCTTCTCTGTGAGTCCCTCCCCACTGGCCTTTTGGAGCTGGGCCTGCCATTCCCCCAGGGTCCCACTAGCCGTCTCCAGGGCTGCAGCCCCACTGGACCTCTGTCTTGTATGACTCATGGACAGCCAAATCCCCAAGGATTCCAGGATTCTCACCTGCAGCAGAGCAAGCCTGTCCATTAGCAAGAGCCTCACATGTCCTCTATCACTGCCAGAACTGCCCGTCCAATTACGTTCCCCTTCTCAACAGCTGGCCCTCCGTCCCCGGGCAGAGCCTGCCGGGAGCCCCTGGGCACTTCCTCACTCTCCAGCCCATGTCCCTCCCTCGCCATCAATGCCGCCCACTCCCAATCTGGCCGCCCCTCTTTGGGTGTGGGTAGCATCAAGCCCGCAGCCTCCTGAGCTTCTTGCTGTCTGGCTGACTGCATGGACCCATTTTCTGTGGGCAGCTCTGCAGTGGCAGCCACAGGACCACAAGTTCCAGAGATCTCCGGGTGCCAGGCATCTAGGCTGTCGCTGTGTAACTCATCGCCCTGGGCAGTTTTCAGACACATGTGTCCTTGGCAACCTGCTGTCTTCGGTCTTGACATTTTCCTCTGTTTTCCACCTTTTGCTCCTTGTTTATAGACCCTGGTCACCACAATCTTGGGCTGCCTCCAAACAGAGCCCTGAATTCAGCTGTGACGTTTGCCCATATCCTTGTCTTTCCTGAGAGTGGGGTGGGTTGGGGTCCTTTCCTCCAGCAGGAAGCACGATTCTTGGTCCCTAAGAGCTGCTTGCATGAGTGAACCACCCAGACCTCCCTTGGAGCCAGGGGTGCACCTTGCTGATGCCCTTCCTCCCTCAGGTCCCCGGTCCTCCTCCCAGCTCACGACCTGCCCAGCACCTGTTGGAAGAACACCAGCAACATTGTTGATTATAGCCCCTCAAAGAGTCAGACTCGCCCGCACACGCAGTGATTCACCTAATGATTTCTAACAGCCTGAGAGGAAGGTACTTCATCCTCTAACAGGCCAAGCCACCTGCTCATGGTCCTGCAGCATCAAGCCTAAGTGTGTGTCCCGTCCCGCCCTCCCCCACGCTCTGCACCTGCCGCTGTCCTGGGGCAGGGGCAGGATGCACCCCTGCACAGCCACTGGCCGTGGTGAGAGTATTTGGGTCCCTGTTTGCCTCTTTGGCTGGTCAGGGAGTTTCACCCGTCCTCTGGGTGGGTTGGGATCCCAGCGCCATGAGGACACACAGGAGTCCCCGAAACGTCCGTCATGAAACAAACAATGGAACATTTTATGTGGTTTCAGGACTGGCTCAGAGAGGGCAAAGAGAGAGCAGCAGGTGCACTGCACAGAGCATGTCTAGCAAGCCCAAGAAATCGCCTGGTGTCTATTGAGTTGCTAGAGTGTAATCCACACCGTACGTTCATCTGTAAAATAGGCACCAGTAGACAACATCAGCATCTCATAAAAACAGCTGCCTCCGCATCTCTCCCGTCCTTGCCCACCTTCGTCGACCTCCCGCAACCCCGTGGGTTGGATCTTCCAGTAATTGCATTTATATTTCAAATAGAATTCTTCAACCCCTGTTTGTAACTTCTGTTCTCCGTTCCTGGCATCATCTGTTGACCTTCTTCAGGACGAGAAGCGGCTTCAGCTCCCATCCCCTTGTTCCCCGACCAGAGCATCAGGATTTAATTTGTGACTTTACATAATGCAGTTAGGCTTTGGGTCTTTCTCCACCGGACACAGAAGGTGCCGGCTGCCTCCCTTGGCAGAGAATGGAGGTCCTGGCACGCAAGCGCCTGGGCAGGGCACCTGGCTCATCCGTGGCCCGCGTCCCCTAAGGCTGAGGGCGGGGATACCGCCCAAGCTCACAGAGCTGCACACCGTGCTGTGTCCTGGCTTGATCTTCAATCTGGAAGCCAGTGAACTCTCCCACCACTACCGCCACTTAGAAGCCACCTACAGTGGCGTCTAAGTCCTACAGGACTCTGCATGGGGCACACTAATTGCGTCTCCCCACCCCCGGCCCCGGGAGCTTTTCTGTTCTTCCTGGAATTTTTATCCTTTTCTTGAAATTTTCCTCTTCCCCCCAAATCTTCATCTGTGAGAGACTCCCATGGAGTTCCCCTTCTCCGCCTTGCAGACAGCCAGCTCTGACGTCCAGTGGTGGTGCTGCTGTCCTGGGGCCTGACCTCTGGTGCCCCCCTCCAGTTGCTTGGACCCCCTCTGCCTCTGGTGACTCTGCCGTTTCCTGGAGAACATCCTTGAAATGCAGTCGAGTGTGCAGGATGTCCATAGTCAGGGCTTTCATCACCAGACTATTGCAGGAAAGCAAAAGTTCACTGCCCACTTCCCTAACCCCAGCAGAGAGCGGGCTTCTGGTTGCCCAGGGGCCCGCCACCTGCTCTGCAGGGAATGTGTCCCTGGAGCAGAGCTGCGCCCACTGGCTAGTCTCTTGCCTGGGACCTCTCTGCTCTGCAGTGGTACTGTTGAGTTGTGACCGTCTATAGGGGCTGCAAAGCCTAAAATATAAACTACTTTATCCAGTATCCAACAGAACTTTCTAGAAGATGGTGATGTTCTTTGTGATGGGAGCCACTGGCCACAACAGGCCACTGACCAACTGCAATGTGTCTAATGCAACCAAGAAACTGAATTTTTAGTTGCTTCTAATTTTAATTAATTTTAGCTCGAACAAACCCCACATCTAGGTAAAGGTTGCCGTGTAGGATGGGTCGCTGGTTGCTTGAGACCAGAGGTGGGCCTTGGAGGTGCTGGGCCACAGTGTGGAGGGCATGGAAGCAGGCTAGGAGGGACCCTGCAAGCAGGGTCTGGGTCCACCCCTCCAGGTGTGCAGCCCAGAGAGTCTGCATGTTATCCAGAGGAGTGGGGAGGAGGGGGTCCTCACAGCCCGATGGAGACAAAAGTCAGGGAGCCCTCAGACGGCAGAGGTGGTACCTGGCCTGGAGAGCTGGTCACGCGAAATTCTGGGGAGGAGTTCTGTCCACCACCCGTGAGCACAGTGATGGGCAGAGGCCACGTCTGTGACAACAGCGTCCTCCTGGACAAGATCCCAGGGTTCTGGGAGGATTGGGAGGATGTTGGGTGCGTCCTGGGGCACAGTAGGTTTATGACAAATCGGGAGTTCATAAGCTGGATTTTCCAGGATTCAAGGCCGGTGAGTTACCTGTTAATGTTGTTGTAAAGGTCAGGGATGGTCACAAGGCTGGGGCAGTGGTGGGAAAGGTGAGCGGAGCAGGATGCTCGGCCGGCAGTGCTGGATGGGGACGCACGTGGGGAGCGTCTGGTTACAGAAGCAGGTGTGTCCCTCCTTCCCACTCACAGAGCGTTGATGCCCTGGTGCCGTGTGGCCCTGGGAGGCTCCCAACCCCATGGCTGGCAGCGGCCTGGTGTCTTGTGCATACGCGTGAGCGCACACACACACACACGCACAGCCGGGGAAAGGGCGCCCGCCCTCTGCGGACCCTCTCTGCACACAGCCTCTCCCTCACCGTCCGCACAGCTTCCTCCTCTCCGAACCTGCCCCGACCAAGCCGCGCGGCTTCCCTTCGCCACGTCCTAACCACGGGTCTCTATCCCCTTTGTCCTGTTCTGTCTCTCCAGATGAGCACAAAGGTGAGTGACAAGCACTTTGCTTTTCATTTCCAAGAAGTGGGGAAACATAAACAAACAGGCAGTGAACCTGACAAGGCGTCTGTCCCTGGCGGGTCCGTCTGTAATTAACAGTCACCCAATCTGAGTTCGGCCCGCGCAGCTGCCTGCCCCCCGAAACTTTCATGGAGCGCCCGTGCGCTAATGAGGATGCCAGCTAATTACTTGTAAAATGATTAAGAAATCACACTGGGACAGTTGACGGGTCTCAGCCGGGAGCCCGTCAGACTCCACTCAGGCCTCTCGTCTGCGGATGGCAGCTTCCCTTCTGAAGGATGGCGCCGACTCTGCGGGCAGACGGGATGCAAGGACCCCGGCCCGGCCCAGCCCAGGCGTGAGGCCTCGGCAGGCGGCGTGGTCAGAGGCACAGCTGGGATCCTCCTGATGTCCCCACCCATGCAGGCTCATAGACCCCCGACCCCAGCAGATCCGTGCTCCCTCAACAAGACCATCTCTGCTGATTGCATTTCTGGCAGGTTCCAGAGCTGCCACAGGCCTGGCGGTTAACTTTACCAGGAGGCCACTTCCTGCCCAGGTGCCTGCTCACCCCGTCCAGGCCAGGCTGTCAGGTAAGGTGGGGGAGGGCTGGCAGCCGCCGGGCTCTCGTCCTGCGGCTGCGTGCAGGGGCTCTGGGCCGTGGGCGGAGCCAGCTCCCGGGGGTCAGCCGGTGCAGCTCTGTGGGGCCGCCCAGCCTGAGGTGGGGCTGCACTGTGGGCCGTCCAGGGGCAGAGGGGGGCCAGGGCTGGCTCCTGGGAGGGGAGGTGGTCGGTTTGTGGTGTTTAATTGTGTTCAGGCCTGTGCAGTTTGCTTGACTTGGTCCATCCATAGAGGAGGAAACGGTTTCTCCCCTGCTTCCTGCTCCTCCCGAACTCCCAGGTGGCTTGAAGTCTGTCTCCAGGGTTAGCCCGCCTGACGCGCCCCTGCTTTCCAGAAGGAGCTCCTTGACGCTCGGAGCAGCCCTAGGTCTCGGGCTTCCCAGAAGGGCCCTCTCCACCCTGACCCCGCTCTGCAGCACGTGGCTGGGGGAGCAGGGCCTGGCGATCCCGCTGCTCCCACCACCGTGTCCTGGGACCCAGTCCTGCCGCTCAGCACCAGCAGCTTGACCCGCCTGCCAGACACAGGGAGCCGAGTCTGCTTCCGGACCCGCTGGGCAGAGCCTCCCGGGCCCCGAGCTGCCAGTCCGCACACCGGGCTGTGACGCTGGGAAAATGCCAGAGACCTTCTGAGGAAACCAGAAGCACACTTGCCCTTGCAGGCGGGCATTGAGCAGGCGGGCACACACCGGGCACACTACACGCACTCACACGTGCCACACAGAGTCACTCACAGGCACGCACACGCACTCGCACACCCCCATCGTCCTCGCACACGAGCAGACTCACACACTCACACACACCTTTCTTTCCAGTCGGCGCCCCATCTGACAAGTCCTGGCACTGTTTCCAGAGCAGCCCTGCTTGAAGCTGTCACTGGCCGGGCTTTCTTTGATTTTGCTTCTAATTATGAAACCTCTCAGCAGGAGGCCTCAGCTGTCCTGTGCTTCCTTCCCGGCTCTGAAAGGCTGCACTGTCCCCCCCACCCCACGACTGTACCATTCCCAGGGAGCAGGGCGGGGACACTCCTCACGCCCCTCCCCCATCTGCCTCCAATCCCCCAGGATCCCCAGAGGGCCCAGCGCGGCCTCTGCCTCGGGGACTGTGGTGTGTGTAGACTCGGCTCCTCTCCAAGCCTGTGACCTCACTGAGCCCACCTGCTGGTTCCAGGAGCTTCTCCCTCCTTCCTCTGCGAGCCAGCAGGGTCTGGTGGGAGCCGCGTGCACACGTGTCCCTTCCGCAGTCCTCCCTGTCGGCCTGCTCGGCCACACCTCCAGGGTGGGTGGTTGGCGGTGGCGAGCTGACCTCTGCCCGTGGCTGCCGCCCCATGTGGCCCTCACTCCCTCGCCGTTGACGATGAGGTCGGCTGTGCAGGTGTCAGAGTTCGTGTGGGGCCCTTCGTCAAACCGGGCCATTTTCTAAGGGTTTTGCCATGAGCAAGTGCCGGAGTTTGTCCAAAGGTTGTGCTTCGTGGGACGGCGCAGCTCCCGCTGGAAGAGCAGAGGAAGGGCTCGGCGGGGTCACTGGAGCGCGGGCTCGGCGGGG
>NC_081559.1:195604799-195627005 GCF_022355385.1 Mustela nigripes | reverse complement strand
AAAAAAAAAAAAAAAAAAAACCAAACAAAAAGAAAACCAAAAAAACAACAGTGTGTGCTAGTTAGGTTATATTGCCTATGGGTTTGCCGTCAAGAGGGTAGAGAGGCGCGCCACAGGGTCCGCCGTGGGAAAGGTTGGCAGGGCGAGCTGCTGTCCACGGTGCTGGAACAATGAGGCCTTCCTGCGGCACAGAAAGACGCTTTCCCAGCGTCCCTGTCCTCCTCAGCCCCCGCACTGCTGGACCAGGGAGTCTGCTTTTGTGTCGGGTGTGAAACAGCATCAATTGTTTAATTTGCTTCTCCCTGAGACATCTTTCTCCTCTGTTGCCTCTTGGGAATCCTCTTTGATGAATCAAAGTTCAGGCCCTTTGTCCACATTTCTACTGTGTTGTTTATTCCATTCTTACCGATGGGTAAAACTTATTTGTATATTCTGGACACTAGTGTTTTGCTGTATGTACTGCAAATGATTTCTTCCCTGTTGCTGCATTTCCAGTAATCGTGCTTATGGGTTTTGGGTTTTGTGTGTGTATGTGTGCGTGCCAAAGGTTTTCATTCGTCGGAGTTACACTCATCCGTCTTTTGCCTTGGGTGTTGTTCTTTTCGAGTCTTGCTTAAGAAACTATTTCTTACTTTTAGGTTGTAATGAAAATATCCTATAATTATTTTGAGAAAATGTAAAGACTTTTCAAAATTCTCATTTATGCCTTAATCGTAGAATTCATTATATTGAGTACGGTGAGGGAGGGAATCTAATTAATTTTTTCCTGAAGGATAGTTTCCATATTAAGTCATCCATCCATTATTCACTGATCGGAGTACTACCTCCGTAATTCATCAAGCTGTCGGATACATGTCATTCTGTTTCAGAGCCATTCTGCGTTCTGTTTTTGTTCCGCTGACCCACTTGTGATCCCCTGCACCAGCGTATTCCAGGTGTACGTACCGTGCCTTCATATACTGCTTATGTTGTAGTACGAAAGTACCCCCTCCCTAAACTCATTTTATTCAAACTTATTCTTGAACTTTACCCCCACCCCATGAATTTTGGGATTGGTGTGCCAATTTTCACATAACAATACTGTTGGGATTTTTGACTGGGATAACATTGAGTTTATTAATTAATTTGGAGACAATTGTAATCTTTATGATATTACGTCTACCCATCCATGAAAATCTCTTCATTTATACAGATCTTTTTGTACTGTCCTCCAATAAGTTTTATAATTTTGTCATTTTCTTCATAACAATTCTTATGCATATTTTATTACATTTATTCCAAGGTAACAGTTTTTGTTGCTATCACGAATGGATTTTTTTCCTCTATTATATTTCTTATTTGCTATTTTATGGTATAAGAGAAAGCTATTGATTTTTTAAATGCTTATTCTATATTCAACTACTCTGTTTTTATACATTGATCACCATATCCAGGAACTCTGCTGATTCTCTCTCAGCTCTAATCACTTGTCCAGATTTTCCCAGACACTGGTATAAGTTGCAAATAACCACATTTTTGGTTCTTTCTATTGTCTTACTTCCCTTTGTTATGGCACAGCTTTCAGTCTCCAGTGAAATGTAGTGCTGATTACAAGCAATCATGTCTTATTCCTAACTTAATTGGAAATGCTTCTCCTGTTCAACCATTAACTTTCTTAAATTCAATTTCACGTGATATCAATATTGCTAGCTTTATTACGATTAGTATTCTATGCTTTTATTTTAACCTTTCCCTATACATATGTATAAATTCCATTTATATTTCAATTTTGTAATCTTTTTAATACATTTGCATTTATTGTGATTAATTAGACTTACTTCTATCATCTTTTGATTTTACTCTTCTTTCTGTTTTTCATCCTTTCTTGCCTTCTATTAGATTGATACATTTCTCTTTTATATCTCAGCAGGTTTGGCAATGATGAATTACATTTCTCACATTTTAGCGGTTACTTAAAATTATGACACAGAGAATTAACTTTAAAAAATTCCAGAAATTATAGAGACATTCAGAATCTCCCTCTTCCTGCTGAGCATGATTAAGACCTTCCTGTGCCTTAAGCATTAAACAAACTTTCTCACCATGAATTATTATGTAAAATTTTATTTTAGCTTCTTTTTGTAAGCATGGGAAGTTACTGAGATATTTTTAATAGTAGTGAATTGTATTTGCAAATACATTATATCAATCAATGCAACCTTTTTGTTTCCTAAATTTTAACTCTTCTCCCTGGGGATTTCTCCTTGCTGAATTATATAATTTGCTCTTTCAGTGAGAATTCAGAATCAGCAATCTCTTTCAATCCTTATATATTTGAAAAGTATTGATTTTGTCCTCCTTGAACGTTAGTCTTGCTGGGTATAAAATTATAGGTAAGACATTATTTTTTCTCAGCAATTTGGATGTATTATTGTTTTGTTACTCAGCATGACATGTGACTGGTCATAAATACACCTTCTTCTCTTATCCCTCATGGCTTTTAAGGTTTTCATTAACATATGTCTTATTCCTACTTGGAACAAATTGTGCTCCTTTTAGTTGAGGATTTATATCTTTGTCTCTAGAATGTTCATAATCATGATCTTCAGGAATGTTTTCTCTCTCCAATTCACTCTGCAACTCACATGGTGTTGTGTTGGACCTTCTCAACAGAACTTCCAAGGCTCACCCTCTTTTTCATACGTTATACATTTCTTTAAAATGATCGCTTGGTTTTAAGCTTTGAGATACAGTTATAACTAGGGGGAGAGCCTCCATTTTTAAAAAAGATTTATTTATTTATTTGAGAGAGAGAGTGGGGGAGGAGCAGAAGGAGAGGGATGGAGAGAATCTCAAGCAGACTCCCCACTGAGTGTGGAGCCCTGTGCAGGTCTGGATCTCAGGACCCTGAGATCACAACCCAAGTTGAAACCAAGAGTTGGAGGCTTGACCAACTGAGGCAGCCAAGTGCCCCAACCCTCCATTTTCATCAGCCATTTCTGTGTTTGGAATGAAAGGTGTGAGTCCAGACCACCATATGGAATCTCGGTTCTTCCTCTGTACTTTGAATCTCATGACCATGTTTTCTCCAGCGCTTTTTGATACTGATGTTATAGGCTCAGGACATGAAACCTGTTCTTTTCTCTGGAGGTCTATAAATTCATACCACTCCATCCTGGGAGCACCTGTACTGGTACTACCAAGAGTAGTAGTTATAGTAACACAAATAATAGTAGTAGCGGTATGGTGCAGTCATAGCTCCCATCTGTATGGCCATCTCCAGGATGCTAGAGGCCCTTAATCAGTATTCTTCAAAAAGCAAGCTTTGGGAGACTGATGAATCACAGACCTGTACCCCTGAAACAAATAATACATTATATGTTGATGAAAAAAAAAAAAAAAAAGCAAGCACCTGTCTGTCACTGTGCAGAGAATTTTCTATACATCATCCAGTCTTCACAATGGCCTGTGGGATGGCATGGTTATTTGTCCTTTTCTAATAATAATCAACTAAGCACAGAGAGGCTATCACAGTAAGCCAGGTCATAGAGAAAGCAAGTGGCCAACTTGGGATTTGAACCACGACTGCAAATTCCACGATTCAAGCATGTGACCACAGTGCCTCTTGAGCATCTCCAGAAAGGACCAGGCAGCAAGAAAAAATCATACATATAGACTCATGAATACATTAACTCAGCTTCTTTTCATGTTCTGATAACAGAGCATGGTGGATGGGAACCTGCCTTTGAGAGGTTCTCTTTCTGATTGGAAATGGATATAGAAATGTAATCAGAGCACGTCAAAGCAAACAACATCCTGAAGCTCTTGGTACCTGAGCCGAGTCATGGACATGGGAAGAATTATCCAAGTAAAGGGAAAAAGCGTGGGTTCCCAGTATTGCCTGAGTATGAGCCACTGCAAAGAGCTGCTGCTGCGGGTGGGGAAGGATTGAGGGGCAGTGGCCAGGATGAGCCTGGGCAAGTGGGCAGGGAGGGCCTTTTCTTGTCACGTCAAGGACAGAACACTCAGACCCCCAGTAAAGGTAGGGGGAGACAAGGAGGAATGTCAAGTATGCAGAGAGACCTTCGTGCCTTGCTAATGATTAAGGGAGTCGTTTTTGCAGATGTCTGGGTCATTGAAATTCTGGAAAAAAAGGATTTCATGTTGAGAAAGGACCATGAATATCCCACACAAACATTCTGCATATCTGACTGTTCTGATTTTGGTAACTGGTGCATGGAAACCTCTGAACTGAAAGAAAAGGCACCAGTTCTGAGGCGTCAGCTCTTTGCAGGGTCCACAGCGCCTCCCAAGGATGCAGGCAGGGTGTACTTTCATTTGTGGGCCACATCCTAATTCGTGGGGAGGGGAGAGAAGGCGCCATCAGCAGCGGCAGCTCCTCCAATGTGACGAAGAACAATATGAATGAGGGACTTGATTTGAAGAGAGCTGTGGCTGTGATTTAATTTAAGCCACCAGGTTAATGCATTTTTTTCCCTAATTTCAACCTTGGGTGCACTGCATTCATTTGCACTGGCCCGCATGGTTCTCAGTCAATGTTCTCAAGTCACTTTCATGCATAAAGTTGTTTCTTCTTAACTAGATTATGGGCTGCAGAAGGCAGAGGCTGTGCCCTTTCTTTAGGACACAGCCGTTTCCAGCACAAGGGCTGTATCTCACCATCAGGTTAGGGGCTCCTCAGGATGGAGGTGTCCCCTGGATGTCTGCTGTGTACCAGGCATGGACAGGAGTGGGGATTCTGGGCTGAATGGGATGTGATCTCACCTTTGGGTATATGGGCAAGGGCACAGGCCGTGGTGGGGCAGAGGGGTTATGAGCTCAATGTGACACGTGGGGAGGATGTAAAGGGTTGTCGAGCTATTTACAGGGACACCTGGAGGGTTCTGGGGAGGAGTGGTGAGTCTCAGAAGGCATGAAGCGTGCAGAGTTCTCCCAAAGCATGACTTAGCTGAGACAGACAGATGGGACCGGGTAGTGGCTGGGCTGTGGTCCTCAGTGAGGGAGTCTGCAGACTTCACTTCAGAGGGGACAGGGGCCCATGGGTGGGGGTGGAGGTGGGAAGTGGTTCAATCCCAAGACTCAGTGGGGGGATGGGGAGCCACGGTTGCCGTGGGCTCTGGAGGGGCCACTGGCACCACTCTGACCCTCTGAACCGACTGTCAGGGCTGGATTCCCAGGGAGGGTCTCTGGAAGCGTTAACGAGGCCAGCGTGCCCTTCGGAACAGCATTCTAACGGCTTCACAGTGCACGACTCAATAACAGAGGAAGAGTCTACCAGACCCAATATGATTTGAAATTAAAGAAAAATGGACTGTATTAAAAATGGATTGCAGTGTTAATGGAAGATGTCAGGCTGACGGCCCCGAACGGCACTTGCTCTGCCGGGATCAGAGAACGGGCTTCAGGCCGAGGCTCCTCCCTGGCCGCTCACTGCCGCCCCAGGGCTACGAATGGCAGACAGAATGGAGTCTCCCCTGAAACCTCTGCTGGCCCCTCCCCAGGGCCCCTTGCCCCTTCCCACTTCCCGGGGCCTGTCAGTCACCCTCCCAGAGACACAGCCCAGCCCCGTGGGGAGCAGTTTTTCCTGGCACGTGTGCACCCTTCCTTCAGTAGCCAGGTCCTCTGGTCCCCACTTCCAGACCTGTTTCCAAGAGGCTCGGACCGAGTTCAACAAGGGCCTCTGTGGGCCCCATTTGACTTTCCCAGGAGGGACACCCAGGTTTGTAGGAGGAACATGGGAACCTTGACAAGGCCCTAAGGGGCGGCCTCGGAGGGTGGGGGCTGTGTGGGTGGTTCATAGGCTCCAGACCAGGTGCGCACGTGGAATCCTTGAGGGGACCTCAGTGGCTGTCCCTCCACTGCCATGCAGGCTTCCTCCCATAGCCCATCCTCCAGCCTGCCCCCGGAGAATCCGTTCCACCCCCTCTCTGCCCTGTGGTGTCAGTGGTGTCCCTGCCCTCCCTGACTCCAGGAATAAGCATCGATATGGCCCAGCCAGTCCCAGATCTGCATCTACCCAGCAATTCAAGTGACTCGGAAATGAGCGTGGGACTCGAGCTGGCCCCACGGTGTGGGCGCTGGCCCTGCACTCTGGGGGCCGTGCATGCCTCTCCCTGAGGGGTGTAAGTCTGCAGCCATTCTGGGACCAGGAGGCAGAACTGAGAGATGGGGAGAACTCCTCACCTGAGACCTGAACCCCACAAGATTCTGTTCCATGCTCATGGAATCACACACGCCCACACACACGCACGCCGTCTTCTCTTAGGCCAGTCTGAGTTCGTCACTGTCCCTGACCCCACGGACCCCACTCTCACTGAGGATGTCCTGGGGACTGACAGCTGGATGGACAGAAGAGAGGGCAGCAGTGCTGGGGCCCCATGGTGGGGCACCGGGTCACTCTTATGGAGGTGGGTGTCTGGAGGAATGAGAGGGAAGGAGCCCAGTGGGGGGCTCACGAGAGACCACTATGGGGGGACTGGCACCCTGTCAGTGTGGTGGGGGTGGCAGCAACGGTGAGGACCCTTAGGCAGGGGCTCTGGCAGAGGGGGAGCCAGGCCACCTCCAGACTATAAGCCTAGGGCGGCTTCACCTGCTCACAGATCCTGACACCCCTCAGAGCCCAACCCCTCCCCTCCCCATGAGTGTGGCTGCACTTGGCCCTTATTTCCAACAGAAAGAAGCACGAGTGGGGTTTGCAACATGACAGCCTCAGCTCCAAGGCTCTGCGGCTTCCTCCTGCCTCTGCATCTCCCCCTGCCCCTGCCTCTCTCTCTCTCTCTGTCTCTCGCAGAAATCTGGCTGCCACACTAGAGATACCCACGCAGCTGTACGGGGGGGCCCCGTGGACACCCCTGGTCAAACCTCCAGACGATGCAGTCCCCCGGCCCCCAAGAGCTTCTGCTAGCATCGCCCAGCTGAGCCATTCTGCGTCCCTGAGCTCAGAAACAGTGTGGGGTCCGAGATCCGTGTTGTTTTCAGCCTGAGCATCTGGAAGAAAACAGATATAGACCCTTCGTGGCCACCCTTCCAGCAGGCGGCTGACTTCTCTGGGTTCACGGTCTCCGGATACATGTGCAAAGCTGAAAGCCAACCACTGTGTTGCTGAAGGGACTGGGAAGAAAGACCTCCTCCCACTTCGCAGGCCCCGCACCGCCCTGCACCACCCGCATGGGGCCTGGCCTGGAGGGGGGTCGGTGGGTGACATGGCTCTGTTGGTTACTTCACGAG
Source organism: Mustela nigripes (assembly GCF_022355385.1). Classification (NCBI taxonomy): domain Eukaryota; kingdom Metazoa; phylum Chordata; class Mammalia; order Carnivora; family Mustelidae; genus Mustela; species Mustela nigripes. The sequence continues at coordinate 195,619,778 of NC_081559.1, read as the reverse complement.
CTTACAAGATGCACAGTGTCTTTGCTCAGGTCAGCGGGCAGAACGACGCCCAGGGCACCCCAAAGCAGCCGCTATGCCAGGATCCGACACTGGGATGAGCACGTGGCTAGCAGCCAGGGGCAGTCAGCTCTGCTGCCTCCTAGGTGACTGCAGGTAAGCAGCGCGCTCAGCCCTGGGTTCTGCAGCCTTCAAAGAGCACCGGTAACCATGGGGTGTGCTGGGGCTTCCTCGGAACCGGGGGTGCCCCTCTGTGGCACCTAGTCAGGACGAGGGAGCTCTGTGGACCCCCAGAGGGGAGGGCAGGCTGGCGGGGGCACAGCTCTCCTCCCTGGGACAGGGATGTGGGAGGGGGCCAGCCGCTGGTATGGCTTTCCTATGCTGAACTGAGATGTGTTTTTTTGGTTTTGTTTTTTTCCTGTTTTCACTTCTGGCCAATTAGTGTATTTCAGGCTGGTAAAACCAAGAAGCAAGAAAGAGCATCAGGAGAGCACAGGAGGCTTCGGGCTCAGCTCTGGAGCAGCCGGCGTCCTGCCAAACATGGTTTTACATCCTCTTTGTGACTTCCTACCTCTTTCTCACTGTTCTGCTCCAATACCAGTGATCAGGAGCCCTCAATCCAAGCCCGGCCAGCAGTCCTTCATCTTGTGGTCTTGGTCCGGCCCTGGGAGCTGGGGGCAAGGCGACTTTTCCCTCCAATAGTCTCCAATCCAGGTGGTTTCATGGGGCACCCCAGAAAGGGGAGGACCCTCACCGTGCCCCAGGGCAGGCGGCAGGCTGGAATCTTCTGGACGCCCACCTTCCAGCCTTGGACGCAGCCCACCGCACCCAGGACCATCTCCTGAGCAGGGACGAGAGGCCATGGAGAGAGGCCGTCTGGGGAAGTCGGGAGGGCACCTTGTTGGCCCTGCAGTGGCCTCTGGGGCCCGCATCTACTCAGTGCTGGGTGCATCTCTTTGGCTCCCTAGACCTCTGTTGCCACAAGTACTAAATGGGGACAATGAAGTCTTGAGAAATTACACAGCACGGCAAGAACCGTCTTGTTCCGAGGAAGCGTTCCGAACTCGCCTTTGGTTTCCTTCCCTTCCCTCCCCGCTTGAGCCCAGTCCTGATGCCAAGAGGAGGCGAGCTGAGCCCTGACCGTGGAGGAGGGACAGGCGCCTGGAGGGCGTGTGCAGATGGTTGGCGGGAGGATATGATGGGGGACAGTGTAGGCCAACAGCTGCGGTGCAGGCTCTGCCCAGGAAGCGAGCTCAGGGGACGGAGCTGGGTCTGCGAGGGCCGCCGACCCGCCCTGTGCAGGAGTCCGGCACTGAGTGCTGCCCAGCGGCCCCCAGCCCTCCCTCTGGCCTCCAGCCTCTCCACCTGTGACAGCATTCTGCACCCTCACCACCCCCGACCTGTTCCCGGCGGCAGACACACGGGCTGCCCTGATGGCCGATGGGCCAGGTGTGACGTAAGCAGGGCCCTAATCTCAGCAGGGTGCCACCCTCTCTGGGGTCATCCTCCTCATTTGCACACAGGTGCCTGACAGCCCCCACCCCACAGTAGGCTGTGAGCCCCAGGGCCGTGTTACTCACCTTCCAGAGTGGCTGTTCCATTAACGGGTAGTACTAGCATCTTCTAAAACATCTGCCACACTCAGTCTCGCACACCACACAGCTTAGCCCAAGGCCTGACCGAGCCCCTTGTCCACAAACTGGGCACCTTGCCTGTTTTCCCAGCTATCGAACAGAGAGGACAGCAGGTGCCTGCCTTCCCTCCCAAGTGGGGCCCCAGGGGCCGTGAGGTCAGGCAGGTGGAGGGCTGCTGTGGAGCAGCCCGCTGTCCCTGCCCCGCTGCCCTGTTTCCTTCCAGCCTTGCCTCCTTCCTTGTTCCTTGCAGGGTGCCCCGTGAAAAGGTACAGGAGACCTCAGACATCCTGCTTAACTGTAGCCTTGGGCGGTTCCTGCCCTGGGCGCCGAGTCAAAGCAGAGTGTTTTCTCTCCGGGCAGGTGCCCGAGGCTCTCCTGTGATGCATTTGAAGACGAGGGCTCTGTCTGGAAGAAGGCACATCTGCCAATGCCCTAGCTACAGGGACAGCCTCCCAGGGCCTCTGGGCTTCTCTTCCTGAAACTGCTACATGACATTCCTCTTGTCACCAAGGTGGGAATGACACAGGGCCTTATTGGATCTGACTCCCCACTCAGCCCCGTGCTGCTTGTTAAGGGCTGCAGCCAGCACGGAGAAAGCTAAGGAAGCACTTCTAGCTCCCGGAACGACGGTGACCTCCAGTCTCACGCCCCCACCTCTGAAGGTCAAGTGGACTGGCCCTTGGGACCAGGTCTGTGGTGAGGGCCTTCCCGGGGGTGGGGGGAGTGTCCATGGGAACCGGGGTCTCTTCTTTCCTTCTTCTTCGGTGTCGTGTGTCTTAGATGACTTTCTGGTATCCTCGAGGTTCGTGAACACTTTGCTGCTGGAATCCAGAGCTTCGTGGTGCAAGACGGTGGCTGAGGGACGGGAGCACTGCCCGGCCTGTGGTCCCAGCGAGCCAGCTGGCGAGGAGGTACCAAGCTCCTGCCCATGCGGCAGCAAATGGAAGGAGGTGTCAGATTTGGAAGGTTGAAGGGAAGGAGGGTGGGAAGCCAAATCCCCGGAGCCTGTGGACCTGATCTTATTTGGAAAAAGGTGTCCGCTGGTGTGATGTAGGGTCTTGAGGTGGAGAGAGCGAGGACCACCGTGGGTTATCCAGGTGGGCCCCAGTCCAATCCCAGGGGTCCTCATAAGCCAGGGAAGAGGGGGATGAGAGACAGAAGGGAGAGGCCATGTGACCATGGAGACAGAGCCCCGGGGGATGTGGCCACCTGCCAAGGGCTGTCTGGAGCTCCGGAAGCTGCCAGAGGCAGGAATGTGCGGAGGGAGAGCCGCCTTTCAGCACCCTGATGCTGGACAGCAGCCCTGCAGATCTGTGGGACCGAGCGGTTCCGCTCTCTGTGTGAGTCTGGGGCCGTTTGTCGTGGCAGCACCGGGAACCCGAGCCGAGAGCAGTGACCACGCAGACGTCAGCGTGTCTGTTGACAGCACAGACCCTGCACAGACGCTCCATCTCTGACCAGGGGCTCTCCAATCTCCAGCCTGGGGACTCCATGAGCGATGGACTCCGCCCTGGCATGGGGAGGTCAGGCAAGGCTGGAGAACACAGCCAGTCCTTCCATGTCAGGGACGGATGAGGCCCCAGGCCCGAGTTGGTGCACTGTCCTCACTCTCCCCGAGGTTTGTGCTCTTCCTGTGGTCTTTGGACACAAGGGTGCAGGCACAGGTTCTTGCTGCAGAATACTAAATCGGACGGAAGGAGAGAGAGCAACATTGAGAAGTTCCCTTTGAACGCCCCTCTCTGACTGCTTCCTGCCCACGTAGAGGATGGGGGTGGGACTTGCCAGGTTGGGGCAGCTTCCGTGTGGTGCTGGCCTGTCCACACAAAAGCACACACACACACACACACACACACACACACACACACACACACTGTGGATGTTTTTGCAAATCATTTGCTATAACTCGATAGATCTTAGAGCTGTAGCTGTATCTACAGATATGGGTCTACCCCCTTTTTCCCAGCTGTTTCACCACATTCCAGGACCTCTGTCCACTGATGAGCATTTGGGTCGTTTCTGATTCTCAGGAATAACTCAGCTCTAGCCCCTATCCCCTCACATGCTGTGGTGCGCACTCATGAGTGTTTCTTCCTGATAGGCAACTAGATAGGGATGCCAGTTAGTTCCATTTTGACAGATCCTGCCAACTGTCTTTCAAGAGGCTTTGATAATTTATGCTCTTACCAACACTATGTGAGTGTATCTCCTATGTGCTCACCCTTTGGCACCTGATATCATCAGTCTCAAGTTTCCCACCCCACTGGGCAAAAAAAAAAAAAAAATTTAGTGTTGCTTTACTTTACCTTTCCCCAACTTCTGTGAAGCTGGGCATCTCTGATCATATAGAGTTTGGGTTCTTCTACCCTGAGCTGACCACACCCTTTGTGTCATTGACCTTTTCTTGTTGATTCATGGGTGCTCTTTACATATTAGGGATATCGAACCTTTCTAATTAAAGACCCAACAAATATTTTTTCCCAAGTTTCTCTCTTTACAACCTTATTTCTGGTGACTTTTTATCACATATAGAAAAAATTTTCTATGGCCTTAAATATTTCAATATTTTCCTTTATGTTTTATGAGCTTGTATCTTTCTTAGAGGTATTCCTGAATTCTAAAATTTTAAGACTATACTATATTTTAAGATCTAATGCTTTTTTTTCTAAAAATAAGTTTAGCTTTATAAACTGGCCTAGAATTTATTTTTGAGCATGACATGATATACACATTTAACTTAATGTTTTTCTCCAAATGCATTGCCAATCATCCAAACTTTTAAAGAACTTCTCCTGCCCTTGCATTGAAGAGAGCATCTCCTGTTGTAAAGTAAATTCTCATGAGCACAGGGGCCTGTTTTTGGATTTTTATCCTGTCTTCTTCATTTATTATCCGTTTCTGTACCCATGCTTTGTCATGCTTTGATTCCTATAGCATGAAATTCCTGCATACCCTTGCCCTTATTCCAAATTCTCTAGGATCTCTTGGCCCTTCCTATCTCCACCTGTGTTAGTGTCTCTTGTGTGCCCCCTTCCCCGAAGGGCTCAGGGCCACTCCACCTTGGTGCCACCTGCAGAGCCAGGACACCATAAATGGTGGGCACAACACACCTGAGATGAAAGAATGGAAGCACAGGCAGGATTTTCTCCTGATTTTGTGACAAGGGCTCAGTGTTTTCTCTAGATCACATCAGTTGTCCTGATGCTGGGTCCAAGCCCCAATGTCTCCACAGCAGGCCATCAGCAGTCCATGGCCCAGTCCAGGCCTCCTCTAGGACACTTACAGTCACACCATCCTGAGGCTTGTTCTAGCTTAATCCCCATTTTACAGATGAGGGACCTGAGGCTCAGAGTGGCTTGTGGAGGGTAAACTGGAAAACAATGAACTCGGATTCCAACCTGCATCTGTCCAATGTTTGGGGCTATTTCTTAACCATGAAACAGCACTTCTTTCTAGTAGCAGGTCAAGGCCCAGGAAGGTCAACAGCCCTTAATCCCAACCTGGTCTGGTAAACAAAGCAAAGTGAAGTCCTCAATAAAAAGACATGGAAGGGAGACCCAAGGGGTTCAGAGGTCACCAAGTCCAGCTGTCCACTTGAGGAGAAATGAAGCCCAGAGTAGGGGATCTTGTCAGGAGCCCTTCCAAAGTGACAGACTCCACTGCCAAAGTAGGACCTTCACCTTTGTCTACAGAATCCATCTGGTCTTGGACCAGGATGCCTGCAGCACTGTCCTTGAACAAGGAGGGCCAAGGGTCAGGTGTGGCAGTGCTCCCCATCCATGTGGGCTCTGGGTGGGTGTGGGGCAGTGTCCCTGATGCAGAGAGAAAGAGAGCGTGTGCCTCTCCAGGCCCTGAGGGAAGAAGCAGGTCTATGTGGCCCACGTGGTTGGCAGGGAACAGGGCCAGCCCAGATGAGGCTCCTCATCTCCTCACCTCGGCATCTGGGCTCCTTGACAACCACAGACAACAGCCAGGTGTGATGCTTGGGGCCAAATCCAATGCAAACCCCATTTCCTTTCTGCCAGAGAAGATGCCTCCCTCCTGCCCCGATGAAAGTGTCTGCTCCTGAAATAAATTTGTCGGTGCCTGCACAGCCCTGAGCCCAAATGACAGCACTTTTATTGAATCATGCCTTTGGTATCATGCTTATTGGATAATTGGGACTAAACAACTTTCCCTATCTTCTCTCTTCTCCTATGGGGCTCAAGTTCAGATATCACACGAACAATGGCCACAGAGGGTACAGCTGTGTCCACTGGCCAGCCTCCCAGAGTGATCTCAGGATGGCAGAGATGGCTCAGATAGTGACTAATGTCTGTGCTCAAACAGCTGTTACCATCCCTGACATCTCAGTCTGACCAAGACCACACCACCACCACCCTCACCTGCCCGCGGTGTCAGGTTTTTCCATGGCCTTGGAAAAACCACAACCATCTTTAGCCCTACATTTGTAAATTAGCTCCACTATCCCCTGCCCTCTTTGTTCCTTATTGCTTTGCTATGATATAATATATTATTTTGCCATGTCCATTAACTAAAGAATAACTAATCAAAATTGTGTTATATTCGTACAGTGGAATGCTACTCAACAAGAACAGAAAATGAACTCTTGATATATTCAGCAATAATAATGAATCCCCAAAAATGTTGAATGGAAAGGTCAGATACAACAGAGAGCATTTTGTATAATTTCACTTATATGAAGTTCCAATTAACATATGGCAGTAGAAATCATAACAGTGACTTCTTCTGAAGGAGGAGAAATAAATGCCAAATGATATGACAGGAACGTTAGGATACAAGAAATGTTCTGTATATAATTGTCAAATTTCATCAAACTGGACTCTTAAGGCTTTTGAATTTACTTAATAGACCTTATATCCTGATGATAATAATAATAATAATAATAATAATAATAAAACTCATGAATGCTGTCCTAAAACTTCCATGGATGGGAGAGACTTGCACATCTGCCCAGGATGGAGCAGGTGGTAAGGAAGGCCCTCTCACATCAACAACCATAAGACTTGTCAATAAAGAGGAAGTATGTCTTTTTAGCAGTGGGCACCAAGTAGTGCAAGAATGCAATCCATGAGACAAAGAGATCTTCTACAGTGACGTCTAAGATTGCCCAGCAATCTTCCTGGGGACAGTTTCCAGCCGTGGTCAAGAGGGCTGGGTTTGAATAGACATGAGTGCCCCTCTGAGCTCTCAAGGCAGAACTCAACTGTGGGCCACTTGGAGCTGCCGGAATCTGTGGGACAGGGATACAGAGAACAGGGACTTGAACAAAGAAGGGACACCCAAAATGCTGAAACTCTGGAGCAAGGGCCAAAGTCTAGAGGAGGATCTATTCTGAACCCCACCCCCCATCAAAGCCTAGAATGAGCTCCTGGCCAAAGCTGCAGGGCACACAGAAGTTGTGGATTGTATCCCTCTGGCTCAGAGGGGTTTGTGAAACCCCCCGTACTTGCTTGGATCTGCCAACAATGGGAACAACCAAGCTTCCATGGACTTCAGGTCTTCAGCCTGTGGGGAATGGCCCATCACAGGAGAGCCAAGTCTCATCAGAGGAAGAAAGCAGAATCCAGAGTCATTACCACCAACTATGCACAGTGGCTAGAATTCAATAAGAAAAATAATGATTAAACAAAACAAAGGAGTAAAAAAACGTGATTCTTGCTCAAGAAAGATGAAGCACTCAGTAGGATCTGACCTTGAGAAGGCTCAGGAGCTAGATGCACAGATAAAGACTTTAAAGCAATTCTTGTAAACATATGCAGAAAGATAGCTTCAAAGATTTAAAGGAAATGTAATCTTATGAGTGAACAGATAATAGGCAATCTCAGCAGACAAATGAAAATGGTGAAGAGGAACAGAGCAATTCTGGAACTGAAAGTTACAATTGCTGAAATTAAAAATTAACTGAATGACTTTATAGAAATTTGGAGATGTCAGAAAAGTCAGTGAACTGGAGAACAGATCAATAGAAATTATCCAGTCTGGAGAACAAGGGAAAAATGGAGAAAAATGAACAGGACTTCACAGCGATAATACCAACAGTCTAGTGCAGAGGGGTAGAAACAAATACTTGAAGAAATAGTGACTGAAATTTCTAAGAGTTGATGAAATTATCATGAGTTTTAAAAAACCCAGCTAGGGAGTTTAAAAATATTTAAAAGTAGGGGTGCCTGGGTGACTCAGTTGGTTTAGTGTCTGACTCTAGGCTTTTGGCTCAGGTCATGACCTCAGGATTGTGAGATGGAACCCCGTGTCAGGTTCTGCACTGGGCATGGAGCTGGTTTATGATGCTTTCCCCTTCCTTCTCCCCAACCCCAAGCCCCCATCACACATGTGTGCTCTCTTTCTTTCTCTTGCTCTCTCTAAAATGAATAAACAAATAAAATCTCTTTAAAATTTTGAAAGTAAGTGATTTTAAAAGCATACTGATATTTGGGAGTAAATCTTAACTTTAAATGCACTTAGCAAACAACAGAAAGTAATAAAAACAGGGTAAATTTTCAGCAAAAGAAGCTAAAAGATAGAACAATGGCACAACCAAAAACAAAAACAAAAAAAAAAAAAAAAGAGGAAGAAAAGAAAAAACGGAAAATAAAAAGGGATAAAAGCAGACACTTAAAAACAGAAAACAAAGGAGACAGATCGCAGTTGGATTTGTTTTCTTTTCTTTTCTTTTGTAAAGAATAACATGAGAGGACGGTCTCCAATGGGCTGGGTGGAGAGAACACACAAATAAACAGACTGGAGGGCAGAAGAGGAAACACTTTAAGTTCCCTTACGTTAATAGATTTGAAAGCTCAGAAGAAGTGAGTAATTTCACAGAAACAAAGCAAAAAACTGTGTACAAATACACAATGATAAGCTGTCTTCTGGGAGGAGGCACTTTTAATGCATATAATCAACAAAATATTAGTATTCATAATATACAAAGAATCCCCATGCATCAAGGAAAAGACAAAATAGCCCAAAGAAAAATATGTAAAAATACATCAGTATGGATTTCACAGAAAACAGATACAGAAACGGCCAATAAACTACATCAAGCCATCAGGGAAATGCAGATTACAGCCCTGAGATGGCGTCTCAGCCCCAGCAGACGGGCAAGACTCAGCACATCCAGCAGGAGCAGAGGTTAGCAAGGACACGGGGGCTGGCAAAGGTCATGGGCTGTGGTCTCAGCGTAAGTGGGTGCAATCCTTGGGAGGAGCAGTGCTGTGGACTTAATGCGGATGTCCCCAGATTTGTATGGAGCCCAGACAGGCCGTGAAGAGGTTGTGAGGGCAGAGCCCCCATGATGGGATCTGTACCCTTACAAGAAGAGATGGGGAGACCTCTCTCTCTGCCACAGGAGGACACAGTGGGAAGGAGCTGCAGGCACCTCAACGGCCAACGCCCACCCCCGGGTGGTGAGAAAGGAGCTCCAGCAGTGGGAGCTCCCCGTCCGGGATGTTCTGTTATGCAGCACGAGCTGACTGAGACATTTACGCAAGGAGAACGTCGTAGTGTTGCACACGCACCTGGCCCCAGACCCAGCAACTCCACGCCCAAGTAAGAACCAGAGACTCACGCGTGTGTGCACAAGGGGGCATGCCCCCGTGCTGTCCACCGCCTCCGAAGGTGTGGTACGGCCGACCTGGGCATGCTCCTGCAGCTGCACACCAGCCAGGAGCCCGAGGGGGCACTGCAGCCGCACGCAGACAAGGATCAGCCCCCCGAGAACGAGGTGTGGCGGGAAGGGTGGACAGCAGATGTGGGAACACAGTGCAAAACCGCATACGGGAAGGGCGCAGTCCCCAAACCCAAGCAGTGCTTGGGGTCCTGGCAGGTGGGGTGATGGGGATGTCACCAGTGGGAGGGGCCACTGGACTGCCCGCGGTGACCGCTCCTGGAGGCCCCAGAGGAGAGGAGAGTCACTTGGTGATGCTCAAGTGCACAGTGTGTGTCCCTCATTCCACGCCGTTCTCAGCGTGTTTCTTTCTTTCTTTCTTTTTTAAGATTTTATTTATTTTTTGACACACAGAGAGAGAGATCACAAGTAGGCAGAGAGGCAGGTGGAGAGGCAGGTGGAGAGGAGGAAGCAGGCTCCCCGCTGAGCAGAGAGCCCTATGTGGGGCTCGATTCCAGGACCCCGGGATCATGACCTGAGCTGAAGGCAGAGGCCTCAGCCCACTGAGCCACCCAGGTGCCGCCTCACCGTGTTTCTGAGCGAGATCATTTGTCTCATCTGCAGCAGCCCAGGCGTCCCTCGGAGACATGCCTGGGAGTGAAAGCAGCCAGACCAGAGAGGAGCGAGCGGCCCTGGCTCCAGTCAGCAGGTGGTCCTCTCATGGGGCAGCGCTGGCTGCCAGGGTGGCAGGAGACCTGGGGGTGCAGGGGCACAGGGGGGCTCATGTCCTGGCACATATTACCATGTAAACAGTGCTCAGGAAACACGTGAGGTTGCACGTCAAGGGAAAACAGTAGGAAACACTGAGACTAAATGTGGCAGGGTGTCTCGGATGGGGTCTGAGCAGAACAAAGGACGGACCTTAGGAGCTCACCGCGGACGGGACTGGTCCCTTAACTGGGTAAGCGCACCACGCTAACGTCAGAGGTGATGGAGGCGGTTGGGGGCGGCGTCCCCAGGAAGCCTCTGCAAATGATTCTGCAAGTCAAAAACTGGTCTAAAATAAAACTTATTTGAAAAGTAAGAGGAAGGTAAGCAGACGCCCCTCCCTGTCACATAACCCCCCTTCCTGTAGGCAGAAACCCCAGGTGTCAGAGGGACCTGGAAATCCCACATGAGCCCCCCAGCCTGCCCCAGGATCCCGGCTGCGGTGCCCCCAGCTGCCCGTGTTCGGGACACGCCGTCCCCTCAGCATCCTCCTGACAAAGCTTGTGGGCTCGTGGTGCAGAGTCACCAAGGCCCCACGGCGGCCACTCTGGGCCAGCTCCCTGCCAGGAGTCAGCGCCCACAGGAACCACCACTCCGCACTGAGGGCTCTCCGCCTGGCCGCCGCTCCTCAAGCTTGGAGAACCCCAGAAGCAGTTCCTGATGTGGTGGAGCTCTGGAGAGCCACGGTGGGGCGTGGGGGGAGCACACCCCAAACCCCGCATGCCAGAGATAGGCCTGGCGCTCCCCAGTGGCCCACCCTGGGCTCAGGGCTGGTGCTGGCAGTGGCCGGATGCCAGGACAAGCCACCATGGCCTGTGGCCCCAAGAGAATGCTCCATTCCCTCTCCGCAGCATCCTTCACCCCCGTGGGCATCCTTCTCAGGGGGAGCTGAGGGAGGGGCCTGGGGGTCAGGACCCTTCCCACGTCCGCTCTGCATCCCCGGCCATCCGGGCAGAGGGGTGCCACTCCAGAGGGCTGGGTGGGGTAGCCTGGCTGCCCGAGGGAGACCCTCAGAGCCCCCCCGCCTCCCGGGGTGTGCCTCCAACAGGGGTGGACAGGTAACTGCTCCCACTACCTGCTCCCAGCCTCGCTGTGATGCCTGACACCCGGTCCCTGAGGCCCAGGGCTCCTGTTATCTCCGGGGAAGGCCGTGCACCAGAGTTTTAATTAACACCAGACAGGAGTCATTTGTATTCTCTAGAAGACCTGGAGTTTTCTCCATGGAAATTTTCTCCCTCTGGGACAGACACATAACTGGCTAATATTTTTATTAATAGACGTGGATGGCTGTTAAAAATAAAGTTCTCTCCCACTAACTAGTGTAAGCAAGGCAGGATGGGCATCTGTCCAGGCTTCAGCAGACGTCTGCCCCCCCACCCTGTGCATTCCGCGTCCCTCCTGTGTGTCCCCCCGCAACCCCCCAGAGGCCAGCCAATGACGCCAGCAGGAGGCCTGAGAGAGAAGGTTGACTGTCCCTGGCGGAGATCTGCTCCTCAGTCACCAGTACCTGCAGACTGTCACCGAGGGCCACGTGCGAGCTGAGAGCCAGCTTTGGGGGAGGTGCCAGATCCGGCAGGGGCCAGGGGGACTCCAGCAAGGTGGCAGGGCCCACCCCTGGGCCTGGCAGCATCATCAACGGGGCCTGTGCTAAGCCCCGGGGTCATGTGCGGGGTTCTACACAAACCTACGGGGCCACACTTGGCTTACCCATCGTTCCCTTGACACTGAGATCCTGGCTGGAGGCACTTTGCAGGAGCCTCCCCGCCCAACCCCGGAGCCACCATCCCCTGCACTGACCTTCCACGCTCACAGCCCCAGGAAGCTGTGCGTCCCCGGGCACACTCTGGTGTCACCCTCGAGATTGGCCAGGCCCTCCCAGCACGCGCCCCAGCGAGGACTCGGAACAGCTGGGCCGGCTCAGCGGGAACCTGCAGCTTACGGAGGAGCACCGGAGCCTGAACGTGGGAGGGGCCCGCGGCCTCCGTCCCTCTCTCCGCAGGCTTGCTGGGCACTTGGCATCCGGCACACGCCCTAGATCTCAGCTTGCGCATCTTGGTATTGAGTATTTTCCTCATTAAGTCTCAGTGGTCTGAGCGGGGTTGGGTTGGCGCTCTCTCCTGGCAGGGCCCGAAGGGTCGCGGGCAGCATCCTGTGGACGATGGGGCCAGAGCAGCCTGAGCACCGGTGATGGCCTTGTCCCCCAGAGCAGCGCCACCAGCCCCGCTGGTTCTGCTTTGCCTCCGCCACGCTGACCGGCAACAGTGGGGTGGTGGGTGCGAAGCCCGCCTGCGTCCCTGAGTGTCAGCATGAGCCCTCGGTGGGCTCTCGGGCGTGAGTCGCCGGACGGCTGGACAGCTTGGCCTGGCCTGTCCTGATGGACACGCTCAAGAGAGCTTGTTTCTTCTCTCTGATCGCGTGCAGGTCCCGGGGAGCCCAGCCTCATGTGAACAAGTTAGAGCATCAGCACGGCCCCCACGGAGAAGTGGGTGAAGGCCTTCCTTGCCTGTGCCTGCCCCCCCACCGCCGGCCTCCAGGTCCCCCATCTCTTCCAGCCCCCAACTCGGGCCACATCCCTCCCCGCCCAGGACTCCCCACGGGGACACGACGTGCGGATGCTCCCTCCCTCCTTGGAGCCCTGGGGGCTGAGTGTGCAAAGCATAGACACTTGCTGCATACATCTTTGTGGCGCCTGTTTATAACAATACCCCTGCTGAGTGCTTGCTGTATGCATTTCCTTTAGGAGGCGCCAGGGCACCCGTTCTGCCTTTGTGGAGCAGGCAGGTGGTAAGATGTGCTCCGGGAGCTGGGAGTCCGACCCGACCCGCAGAGGCGGGGCTGGGGCTGCGGCCCGGGTGAAAAGGAGGAGGGGTCGACTGGTCTTGCCGTCGGGGAGGGGCTAGGGCAGTCTTCTTGGAGGGGCTGCATGGAAGTCACCCAGGAGCAAACCTGCACTTGGGCCCAGGTCTCTCGGTCTCTGCCCAGAGCTCTCCCCACCTGCTCGGGAGGCGAGGCCAGCGCACAGCCCTGGGAGGGAGGGACCGCTGACCATGAGGTCTCAAGCCCCCTAGAGTCAGGCTCCTGCTGGGCTGGGAGGGACCTCAAGCAGACACCAAGGAGAAGAACGTGAGCCCCGAACCTCCCAAGGAGAGTTCGCTGACCCCACTCGGTGCTGCTGGTCCTGCCCCTTGGGCATCTTGGCCTGGCTGCCTGTCCTCTTCTGAGTCCAGTGTGGTCTCTGGAATGGCCTGGGTGAGGGCAGCTGAGCCACGGCCAAGAAGGTGGCTTTTCCCGTTACCGCAGATCCCCGGCGAGTCACAGTCCCAGCGATCATCAGTGCGGTTCTTGCCTCCACAGCCACGCAGGCTCGCCTCGCCTCTGGAGGTCCCTGCTGGGCTGTGCGCGTTGGTCACGGCTCTATCCACACGTCTCCCTGCTCTGTCTCTCGGAGGCCTCACCCAGCCTTCCAGGTGAGCACTTAGGAGCCACAAAGACCTCAACCGGAGCCCCGAGGTTCCAACGGGCTCAAGCGTTCCCAGGGACAGACGACCTTCCACCTGGGCCTCCCCCGATCATCGGAGGATGAACTGGGATTCTGGTGAGGAGGACGCAGGGGTGTTTGGGCTCCCGTGGGGAAGTCACCTGCCTCCCACCTCCACCCCGGTCCACCACAGCCCCTTGCTGCCCCAGGCTCCTCTCCTAGTTGTCCCCCCGGCCCAGCTGGGTCCTATCTGGGGACCTGAGCTGCCCAGGGGAGAGGATGGACCGAGGCAGGGAACAGCCTGGGTGGGGCCAGGAGTCAGGAATGGGGCTGGGGGTAGCAGCGGGCCCCCCAGGCCGCACCCCCACCACTGCCACACAAAGCAACCCTGAGGCCCATGTGGAGGTCACTACAGGGGACACAACCACCCTGTTCCTGGGCACCTGGAATGGAATATTGCTCTTCCCGGAGGAGCCCCAATCTTTCTTCCTGACCCCCACCCCCCACGCAGCCTCTCTGAGGTCATGACCAGGGCACAAGGCCTCACCCTTCAGCCTGGCAGCGACAGCGACAGCAACGTTCCCGTGGGGCTGCTCTCCGCTCTGGCAGCCCCGAGGCCCAAATGAACCAACAAACGGAGACAGATGGCCGGGCATTCCGGGGCTTAAATTGCCCCTCCACCCGGCGCTGGCCGTGCCTTCTCTCCCGGTGATCATTGAAAAACACTTTTCCTCCACATAATGGCCCAATACATGAACTTCCTGATAGGAAGCAAAAACGTATATCTAATAACAGATTAATGGGGACAGAAGGGGAGAAGGCGGCCAGCAGAGGGTCAGCCCAGCAGGAAAGACGGGGAGTGCCCTGCTACGGAGCAGCCCCCCCAACCCCTGCCGCCGTGGCGCCTCCCAGGAGAGGTCATCAGGGCCACGGGGACATGGACCTCATCATGCTTAAGCAGCAAATGGACAATGGATTGACAGGGCTCATCCGTTTTCCTCCCAGCTCTGCCTCTACAGAAATAGAGGGACAAAGAGGAGAAACCTTTCCAAGGTCATATAATAGGTGCGGCAGGGCACGGTGTTGGGTCCGCACCTTGGTGATGGTGATGGTGATGATGGAGATGGCGGTGATGGTGGTGATGACAATGGTGGTGGAACTCATAACGACAGTGTTTGCTGAGCCGCACACTGCCGCTCCACGACGCTGTGCAAGCCCTGTGTCCTCTAGTCCTCTTCGTCCTCACCGTGGAGTGGATGGACTCTAAGGTCTCACATGCAGTGTGTCTCTGTGTGCACTTGTTTCTAGAAGACCTGGGGCTTGCATAGCTCCCAGGATTGAAGCAACAATGATAGCATCGTAAGATGATGGGGATGGTGATGGTGATGGTGATGGCAGTGACAGTGATGTAATGATGGCGGTGGAGGTGGTGGACGTGACAGTGTGGGGTGGTATCAATGATGATGGTGATGATGGTT